>NW_028324155.1:3636363-3939393 GCF_054372755.1 Phalangium opilio
CGTAATACGATGGTTGGTACTGTAAGAAATCCGTATATTATGGGCCCCAAATTTCACGGAGAAGTGAGGTGGTATGAACTTTGGCTATTGGTTAATTTTTTTAAACCTGCAAAATGGAATTCCATGCAAAGATCGATATGTATTTTTTTTACGATTCCCTACATACTTAGCACCTTGGTAAACTCTAAAACAAAATTTCCCTACTTAAAGAAGTTGACAAAACTAAGGTATAAATCAATTGCATCTTCAATATACCTTATTGCGATCTAATTTATGTTGGTTACTAATGCGCTAAGTATGTAGGGTATATAACCAGAGGCCATAAGTCCTTCATTACTCAGAGAAAGAGACTCATTCTTTATCGAAGAAAACCTCAAGGAATATTAATTTTTGGGGATAAAGAAACATGCCAGAAGGGATTACGAAAAAAGCCATAGATAAGAAAGGATAGATTTGAATAAATGTTAGAAATTGAAAGAATGCAAAAAGAGATAGATTTTTAATAAATTGGAATAGTGATTCATAAAGTCTTATCTACCGTTGAGACAAGAGGTTTCGTTTGACAGGTAACCAGGCTTGCAGGCGCAGTAGCCGTTCACGCAATCCGTGGCGTTGGGATCCAGACCCGGAGAACGACATTGCACCGCGAATTTGCACTGCTGAGATAGTGAACGGACTGAACAGGAGAGAGAGAGAAAGAGAGAAAGAAGACGACATTCAAGGAGCGACATCAAACAAACATTCGTAATTACAGTGGGGATTGAATTAATACTTGTGTACTACATGTGCTACAACAACAACTTTGCATTGTAACACCAAAACTCTAATTAGTGTTCGTCCCATTCAGGGCTACGGTGAGCTGCGAGGGAATGTGTTTTAGAGGTTAATGTAAATGGGGAAAAACATCCTAATTGTGAGTTTGTAGATGTGGGTCTTCTTTATTTTGAAAATATATTTAGACTTAGTTGTTTCATTAGGTCGATTTCATGTTCTTTTGTTGATAGAGGCGAGAAGGTCAATTGGGCGTTTCAACAAAAGAAAGAAAATCAAAAACTTGGTGAAGAAAAGAGTCCTCCAGTAAAGAATAGTTCGCGTGTCAACCGAGTGTCGTTAGGGAATTCTTACACTTAAAAGGAAGACATTCGCCTTTACTCGCCAAGTTTTTTCTCTCGAGAATCGAAAGCTAACAAAAATCGGAGAGAAAATAAAAAAGGGTTTCGAAACAGTCCATTGCGTAACCCAGACACATCTCGAAGGGATACAATATATTAAAAAGAATCATGTCTGATCTTAACGATTAGGTTGTGACTCAACGCCCGCTCTCGAACGCCATCCCGTTACTGCTAGACGGGGGGACTTTTGCCTGCTGCGTCACCGCCCTGAACCGTTACATCACTCGTTAGCACAACCTGGTAACCCATGGGCTACCCCAAGATTACCATATTGACGCCCAGCTTAACGCGGACATCCGATCAACACGGGTCATCAAGCCACAAGATTCCCAACCTCATACCATCCAACGATTCTAGCTTCCAAGAGGCTGGATTACAGGAGTACGCCACGACTCCCAGCTGGTATTAAAGCCTCAAAAATCAAACTTGAAATTGGAAAGACTCATTTCAAAATTCTATAAATATTTAGATATTAAATTTCACAAGAAAACCAGAGATACGTTATCACAAAAAAACCGAGGCCTATTTAAACTGGCAGTTCTACTTTATTTGTATATATATAGTAGCGGCTGAATAAATAAGCCCTAAAAGCGTCCCGAGATAGAGAAAAACAGATTTTAAAAAAATTCAAATGTTTTGGTATCGATTTAGAGCTTTGGGTCTATAGAAAAGAAGAGTTTGAAAATAATTTAAATCTACATAAACCATCTGTTGCCAATACATTAGGTATTCTAAAAGCGAAATAGATTTCTTTGAGATTGTGCGTGGGAGAGATTTTCATTTTAGTTTATCTTCTTTTGGGGGGTACAGATTCTTAGACTCAGGAAATCGGAGAAGAATGAAGAAATAGCTCGTCTGTATATTCGCTTCCGTAAGAAAGGTGCGTGCGACCAGTTTTAGTAGAAGAAAAGGGGTCCTTAACTATGACTGCAGAGGAGAGGCCTTATTGTTTTTCAACTAACGCGAGGGTAGATCTGAAATAGCCTCGTAATAAAAGAGAGGATAGTTCTTGGGCTAGACTTCAAGGATAGAAAAAAGAAGGAAAAAACTAGTGGATTGACGCGGCTCTTTATGTGTTTTTCCTCTTCCTCCATCCATGAATTATTTATCCCTCGCGTTAAAACCTAATCAAAAGTAAAAACGAAAGAGAAGAACCCTAAAAACGATCCAAGGCTCAGCGGCAAAACAATTTGCAGGAAAATGAAATTATCATTTTTGTGGAGGGGGAAGTACCTAGCCTGAGATTCACTCGTCGTTTTCTTTAGCCATACAGAAAAGCTAGATCTTTTCGCCAAAAGAAAAAGCCTTGAAAATAAATCTCAAACAGAGAAAAAAACCCCAACGAATGCCTTAAGATAAAATTCGGGCGTTTCTGACGTAAAAATTGCATCCAACTTTTTATTTTATTTTATTTTTTTTTATTTTTCAAGTGTGGGTTTATTTTGACATAAAAATAGAGCAGGTGTTTTTTTAGGAATTGTTATTTGTCAATTTGAATTTATAACAATAGCAATATGATAATATGGAAAAAGGGCAACCAAAAGTTTACTGTAAAATTTATATTTTTAGTTCCCGAATCATTATAAAGAAAAAAAAAGTTATAACCAGTTTCTTAGAAAATTAAATCTGAGGTAAATCCAAGTAACGTGATTTCTTACGATAAAATCTTTAAGGGGGTGTCGAGGGGCTAATAACTCTCCTAGTAAGAAGATGAAGACTAATATTATAATTATTAGAGTTAAAGTTACACCGATTACGTTCAGTGACTGACCCCTCGGTTCCCCCCTCCATCGTTGATATTCATATTCGATCTTTAACAGTCTGATAATCCCAAAACGTCATTTTGATAAATGGCCGATCCCTCAATCGGTTCATAGCTAGCTGGGTCAAGGCTGGACGTCGTTTCCAAAAATTTTGGGATTACTGCGCTGCCCTTAAACCCTCGGACAAGGGGACCATCAAAACAGACGAGAAGAATTACTTCTTCATGGTAATATATCAGAACTTCTAGCTGTCATTTAAGCCAGCCAGAGCCTGCAGCTTTTGCCCCGAGTCTTTCAAAACTGCCGTCAAATTCGAGGTTGCCTATACGTACTGCCCCAAGGGGTCGCGCGAGCAAAAGGGTGGAAAAACCTTTTCCAAACTCCGTAGTGTCTATATACTTTATACATAATGGAACTGCAGCCGCCTTAAGTCCTTCTCGTGTATAGGAACTTGGGATATTTTTCATTCTGGAAGTAAACGGCATTGTCGTAAAAACGCCAAGTGTTCCAAGCTCGCTATAAATCGCCTACTATACTTTATATTCGACTAGCTGTTCTACTCGGTAATATACTTTCAGTAGTGTCTTCTCCTTTATACATAGGTTTAATACCAAATACAACCACTTTTTCTCTTTATAAGAAGGACAGACTAAAATCCTTGATTCTTACAGATTTATAGCACGAATTCCCGGCCTCCGAAAAATGAGCGGAATAGATAATAAGGTAAAGAGTATTAAGCTCGTAAAATTAACAATTTAAAGATTGTTTACGAAATAGATTTCTTTCTTCTTTTTTGGTATTACAAGGTGACTCGTAAATGTTAATAATATTCTTTGTTTTTACACTTTTACTTAAGGATTTATTTCGTTCTCTCATGAATAAAGATTATAAGGACAGTGAGTAAACACTATTCGTTTAGAGAAGAAAAAGTGTACTAAATCGGCTATGTTTGATGATTGAAGTAGTTTGAAATAAAGTACTTATGTTAAAGAGAAAATTTACAATTTGTTATTTCATTTTTTTTTTCAATAAACTTACAAGATTATCCAGGGTGTGCGCGCGCATACGTTTTCAAAATTACCCTATTCACGAGAAATATGATGAATTTCAGACTCAAAATCGCACCCAAAGAACATCCCCCTTAATTTATTCCAGACTTGTCAGCAACACCTTGTAAATACATGTTGAACCAGTTGGTTCCAAAACTTTCCAATATTTTATAAACATTCAAAATTTATATATACATATATATACAGTAAAATACTTAAAGTTTAAACCAACTGTTTGATCGAGTTTGAAATAAATATATAGCAACAAAAATATTCCATAAGCACCGTATCACGTTTACCAAATCGGTAGTCCCTCTCTCAACCCTTTCCTCACTTCTTATTTTGAAAAATATTTTCCTCGGGGGAAAAATATAGAAGATGGTTGGGTATACGACCCTCTTTGGAGCATTTTTCTAAAGTTGCCTTATCAAAAAACTATATAGAGGGTACTTTAAAAAGAGTGGCGCTGACAAGAGTCTGCGGGTCTCCTTTCAAGAGAGATAAGGGAAAGGACCTAACAAGAGTCAGAGGTTGGTGGGGGGAAAGGAGAGAAGGAAAGTCCAGTTATCGTTAGAGTGTCAAACCTAGTGGTCATCGAAAAATGGACCCAAATAAAAAAAAACCCCAATTTCTCCACCCATGAAGTAAAAATGAAAGATAGCCTCTAATCGAAGCCCATTAATTGAAGTAAAGTCTGGTAACTCATCTCATTTTAGACGTTAAAAGACAGGTATTTTTAATTTTTATTGGTTTATATAGCGTCATAGAATAGACCCTTTCGATGTAAAAAGGGGGTTAGGCAACAGTGAAAATATGACTTCAATAGGATTCCCCAGATTTTACATCAACATATCGACTTCTGCTAATAGAAATCGTCAGGAATTGGTGTATCATCACCATTGGAACGTTGTACCATGTACACTATTGATTAGTCCCAGAATATATCTCGATCATTCCAGCTTCTCTCTAGTGGTAGAGAGAAAGAGAAATTTTGTCTTTTCCGCAAGACCGAGCTTACTTGCCAAGGGAAAAAGGGGTTGTACGACGAGAGAAAGAGGTTTCTCCTGATCCCCCAGAGACAATGTCTGCTTCGAAACAGGCCTAATGAAACGTTCTTATACCAAGAAAAGTACCATGGCTAAAAAGAAGCAACTACTTTCTCGTTAAAGATCGACGAAAAGGGCGCTAACTGCCGTACCATACGTCCTACCTTCCGATTTTTATGTACAAGGGTGAAGATGAAAACGGGAGCCCTTCATTCATTACGATTTACTAGTGACAAGAAGTAGCAGCAACTCTAAAAACCATATCCCTTAGCGCAAAAAATGAAAGAGGCAACGAGGGTTATTTTCTTTTCTAAAACTAAGACAAATTGACTATTCTAAACCTTTGTATCTTTTCCTACAACGTTAATGATGTAATCCAGAGGCAAATGTTACACTGCTTAATTAAAAATAATGCGCAAGGAGGATGTGAAAGTGTGGACATGTAGCTCTCGGGAAAAGGTTAAAGTGATGCTATTTTTAACGATAGTTAATATTTAATAGGAGATATACTTAAGACTTACGCGTGTGCAGGTAAAGGGTTATTTTTGGACATCTACAGTCTATTTAGAGTCAATACAATGGAAATTTAAACTAAAATATGGTTAATTAACACATTGGGGCTCTGTAATGACGTTTAAATCATTTTAGAATCAGGCAAACAAACGCGACTAATGAAAGGTCGACTTTAGACAAAGTAGTAGGGAGGACCCCGTGGTAAATGGTGACGTCAAAATTAAGGACGAAGCCTTAAAGCCCCTACTTTAGCTTGATTGATGACTGAATTCATCAAAAGGGTTTCCCCGCCGTAGCGCGCGAGTTGAGGTTGACTTTGTAAGTAGCTCGGCCAGGACAAATTGCCATTGATTTTTGACCCCTTTATTGGCGCCTTTAAACTACTACCTCGGACGTTTTCATTGACGTTCAACCCAAAAAATAAAAAGCGTGTTTTCGCTTAGATACTAAGGCCTAATATCCGGTGTGGTCAGCCTTCCTTAGAAATTGGGACCTTGAGACCATGATGCACGATCAAATCGAGATTTGTTTCGCAAGTATGAAATGATGAGACAGGTCAGGGTTTAGCTTTCTTCAAAGCCAATGAATCACTTAGAAGTTTTTATAAGCTTATACTGATAAATGTGAATGAGAACAAATGACCAATTTGTAATGTAATTGGTGAAACGTATTGATTTTGTGATAGCACAATACCTTGGGTTAAAATGAAGCTTTTCAAGTATAGAATTTACTGTAGAAGATACTGTTGGAACTTCTCAATATTTTAAAAGATATGAGAAAAATTCTCGAGTGTTTTAAATGTTTTGATTATGACACCTTGGACGAGGGAACCGTAGAGTATAACCAAACCGTTCTCTCCTCTAACATGACACTGTCTAAGACATAACCTTACTGAGCTCTCAACGCACCAATTTGCAAAAAAATAAGAGTAATAACTCAGGAAAGATAATAAAATTAGCGATAAAAGCTGGGAAAAACTCTTCTTGATTATGATTGGACGTTTTATCAAGGACTATCTATTCCATCACCATATTAAAAAGAAATATCCCATCCCAATGAAAAAATAAATAACCCATCCTAATAACAATAAACTCCGAGATGACCCGCAAGTAATAACCCCGTATCATCGCACTACGATCACAGTTTAGATAATAACGGTGGTGATTCTATCCTCATTTCCCAAAACTCAGACAGTAATCTGTCAATTTCATTTGTAGGAGAACGAGATGAAGACCTACTTTTTTTTCAGCGTCGTCATGGCAACAAGACAATAAACGAGAGGAATAAAGAGATAGTCGATGAATTTTAGAAAGTAAAATTACCTATAGAGAAGGAAGGAAGACGTAGTCAATATGGCGCCACAAGAAAAACGCAATGTACACTATGGCTTGCTGTTAATATAATAACAAAAGCCGGTCTAACACGAATGGAAACAATTTAAGTCGAAAAAGGCACGCGATGTTTCGCGCTACACTACGAAAGAGGTTAAATATTAAACGCTGCAGAAAAGTAAGGCAATCAAAAAAGTTCCTCCTTTGACGCTAAAATCTACCAAACGATTTTAACAAAATGAAAGCCGCAACTTTTCTGGGAAACATTTTTGTTTTGGTCTAATATTAGCCCTACTCAGTTTCACATGGTCAAAAGCGAAACAATATCGCCTTTGACGTGCATGCAATTAGAGAGTTTAAGGAACCTGCCGGAAAACGTCTAGGATAGCGTGGTTTAATTTCGTCAGGCTTAAATCTTCAACAGAACATGTACACGTACGTGCTCGGCCTAATTTTAAAATGAAAATTGGAAAACGGGTAGGTAATGCCAATTTTCTTTTCTCGCTCCAAGACCTTTTCGTGCCAGTTTTGTCTATCAATTTCTTATATAACTCTTGTATTTGTATGTCGGCGCAAATTATGATTAACAGAGTTTGTATATAGATAAATATTCAAAGTGGGCCATATCAGTGGCAAGAATTGTGTGGGAAAAATTTTGAACGCGTCAAAATTCTTGCACCTCAAAATTTCTCTTTATGGTAAAATGAAGCATCTTTCTGATGAGGAATCGATCATTGTACACCAACAACGGAGAGCTATTACCGAACTGTAGGAGAGGAGGGTAAGGGAAGATCGATTGGAAACCGTTTTCCCCACTAACGAGCGTGTTTCTTCGTATACACCATCCCTAACGAGTTACTCGTCCACTCAAACTCGATTATGTATATAAGATAAGGGAGATTCAGTTCTCTTTAATTCCAAGAATAGTTCAATTGGCAAAGTTTTACGAGTGTAATACTTCACAAAGAGAGAGAGAGAGAGAGAGAGAGAGAGAGAGAGAGAGAGAGAGAGAGAGGAGAGAGAAACAAATAGAACATTTCTTAAATTATAACCTCATAATCTCTAATTTCGCTAATGAGATCGTTTCCTGCTGCCGCAATTAAAACAAAATATAATTGGAAGGATGTTAAGGAAAGGTTTGCTTTCGCATCAAAGTTTCGATTATCTGATGTTTCTGAACCAATAAAGGGAAAGGAAGGAAAAATATGAAATGGTAATATTTCGCCCGCCTATCTCGATATTGGCTTTAATTGCCTAGACATAATTCTATCGAGTATCGATTTGGGCCTAAACTAAAGCCCTAATTTAAATAGAAATGAGGATCGTACGAATACGGGGAATTAAATTCAAGATGGGACCTACAAATGAAAGTTAAATAAAAGAAATTAGTCGTTAATTGCAATTTTAATTGGGTTTTTTTAATATTTTTTCATAAGTTCGAGTTCAGTAACCATTTTGGGATAAAATTATAAATATATAGATAAAATGTCATGATTTTAAAACTTAATAAAGCATTATTAATTATAAAAAAAGTTAAATATTAATTATAAATTATAAAAGTAGCACTTTATTCCCCCACCCAAAAAAAAAAATTCCAATTTAAAGAGCGAAAGGAAATTCAGCTGTCAAATACATTTGTAGACCGAGTTTTGTTATTTATTTTTGGTTGACACTCCCTTTAAATTTGGTTCAATAAATGAATACATCTATATAACGAGTTATTCTATTCAAATTTCAAAGCGTTCTACCTAAGTGAAACGTCACTTCATAGGCCGGTCGGTTAAGGTTTATCTAACCCAAGTTAATCCTGCTTTGATTTAAAAGAGAAAGTTCAGCCATAACTTATACCAAGAGTTAATGTTTGCTTTGTTAATGAGTTCACGCTGGATAATTTCTCGCTTCTCTCTCTCTCTCTCTCTCTCTCTCGATCCGCCCATCTCTTTAATAAAGTCAACTACAGTTTGAACAATACCGGTGATGCTATACTACCACGACCAAAAACGGGGAGATAGGTATACGTAGAAATGTGAATAAATCATAGAGATGCAGGGAGGCTGAAGCTAGGAGGCGACGGTCTGGAAAATCGGGACTAAAATAGTCCAAAGAGGAAGAATTTAATTAAAAGATATACCTAGTATATGAGCTGAAACTGTTATAATGGTTTAGATAAAGTGATAATTTCAGTTACTAATTCAGTAACCTAAGCCTTAAAAGGATGTATCTACAGTATACAATGGGTTATGTAGCTTATTTTCCGTCTAATAGAGCAGCTTCTCTAATGGGCATGCGTGAATTCGAAGCATTTTTCAGTGCATTGGAAAAAGGCATCGACATTTCCACGCGCTGACAGACGACAGATTGTCACGTGACATTGCTCAATCACTACTACAGAAAATAGTAACATTACTTCAAAATATAGTTCTTGTCGACGGCCCTATACACAACGCATTGTATACATCCTTTCAATATCTTTAACCAATTTTTAATTTCATTACGCAAAAATTAAACTAACTCTCCATTGTTATCTTCCTTTACTAAATTGTATACAAAACACGATGATTTTTAGCGTAAACCTTGTACAAACTTTCTCTTATAGTTGGATGTTGCAACCTTCGTCTGTCCAAATCGTATATTAAGGAATTTATCGATTAGCCATAATGAATGGGTTTCGCCAAATTAATTTGAATGGAGAAGGAGACAGCAGTGTGAAAGTTTGCATGAGTGCAAGTAAGCGTTAGATGAAAAGGAGAGAACAAAAAGAGGAGCTATCCTTGGAAGAGAGATAAAAAATAAGACGTGAACAGCGAAGAGACATTGATGGATGAAGGAATGTTCCGAGGAGAAGGGTTCGGAAAGGAAAAGACGCCGCGAAGATTGCGAGAGAGAGAGAAGGAAAGCAAAGAAAAAAAAACATAAGATGTCTTGAAAGGAAGTCTTGGCCATCATAAATCGCTACTTGTTTCACGATTTCAAAATTTGGTATTGACAGGTTTTCGCTTGACTACTGTTATGGGAAGTGCAACGCCCACTTTGAAGTTTGAACAAGTGCTAAGCCTAATCTTTGAAAAATATTGCTTTTTTATTTTTAGGGTTAGTACTGAATGGGTTATTCATTACAAATGATAATTAATTTAGATTGAACTACTAAATAAAATTAGGTCAAATTAAAGATTGGGTAACCTTTAGAATTATTGATTGGGCATCTGTATTAATATAAAGTTTACCTTTATTTTACGCAATCACAAAGCATAATATAAAACGAGAAAATAAGGTCAAAGGTTAATCAAACTAACTTTGGGGGCAAGTCACTATATAGACCGAATATTAACAAATAAGGTGCGAAATTCCACGCATATTTATTAAGACCACTAAAATTTCTAACCGAGTCTTAATTAAGGAAAGAAAAATTATAAAAATTGGCGGGGAAAACCCGCGGGAAAATTATATATACGAAAGCGGGGAAATTCCCGCCGTCTAACATCAAGACCAGTTTGCTGCTTTTGGTTTAATGATGAAAACAAATAATTATTTTCCTGTTCTATGAGAGAATGCGGGAAAATATGGGTTTTAGGAGGCAGGGGGGGGGATGATCCCAAAGCGGTATAGCAATTGGTACCAAAACCTATAGACCGCGGGAACTGGTTCGCTTAACCGCGTTATGGAATTTGAGGTATTTCTTATTAAAGGCGGGAAAGGAGAGATGGATTATGTATAGAAGGAATGGACGGTATTAACGAAAACATAAGCCTTGGATATAAGCCTATTTCTCTATGGTATAGTGTATAGAAAGAAAGATAAAATATCAGGATGGCCTACTTTGTGCAAACTAGGCGCCATATTTAGTTAGTTAGGACTTGCGAATTTTAGAATCTTCAAATTATTACAAAAGTTTGACTTGATTTTCCCGCTACTAATGGTTTAGAAATGAGAAGAAAATTTTAAATGTTCCTTGTAAGATTTAAGGCTAAAGGGATTTCAAGGAAAATCGGAGACAGTACCCAAAAGAATTATTGAAATAAATAGTCGTTTGCAACTTGGGGAATTAGGATGAAACTACATAAAATACAACACAATTATTTCAACTCCCATTAGACCTATACATACACACGCTCGTTTAAATGTCGCGCGCACTCACTTGAAATAATGTAAACTTTTAATTTTAAAAGAAGAAGCGGAAGAATTAAGAAAAGCAAAATAAAGCTGCAGTTTGACAAATTTTCTTAAAGTTTTACAATTAATTAAACTGTAGAAGAGAAAAAGGAAGGATATTTGTTCACGAAAAACAAAAAGTGTGAGATATTTCAACAGCTTGTCCAGACACTCGCTGCCCTTAAAAATCGACTTGGTATACAGTCATTAGTCCAAAGATTAACCAAACAAAATCGGGGACAAACTCTACTCAAAAAGGTTTAAATAAAAAACGAGAGCTTAAATTTCTCAGCTTGACGACCATCATCACGCTTGGTCGTCAGAAGTCCAAGATCCTTCGTCGAGGGGTATATCACTAAACAATGTATCCGTACGAAATGAGATAACACGATCGTTATGAAGGAGAACCTAAGCTAAGAGTGATTATCCCCTTTATCTTCTTAAAAGAATGGAAAGCTTTCAAGAGATATTCCCCACTATACCCCTGCACCTCTGAAAAGTTGAAAGTCGACGAGTAAAAAATGTGTTAACGCAAGGTTGGAAGCAAGCATTGTTGGTGATAGGTTCTCCTTTCCTAGGCCTTTGTTTGAGAACGTTAATGCGTCGATTTAGCAAAGGAAAACAAAGAATACCCACCCTCCTGCAATTTTCTGCTCCCCCCCCCCTTGTCGCGTTGCGTGCGACCCACATTACCGGTTCAAATAAGGAAGGACTTTTCGTGACGGTCCAAGTGACCCAATGGGGGAAGAAAAAGAGTAGAAAAATTATACGGTTTAACATTACTCTAATACCAAAGTTAGTACGAAACATTCTAAATATCATAGAGATAGCGAGTGCTATGACTTTAGATAATAGTGAAAACCCAAACCGAATCAGATGAGTAAGCGAGAAAGCCCAAGAGAGCTTGAAAATACGGGATATCATAAGTTCCTAAAATATGTCCCATAAGTTTGTCACTGGTTACAAACTGGAGCTTGTCATGAAGTGACGTAGGTTATAGATTCTTGTAAAGCGACGCCTGGTTTTGGCGCTGTCAAAGGCTTAGTACAGACTAAACAGGAAGATGGACTGAAAAACCAATTGTTGTCAATTCTCGCTTCCGTTGTTCTCGAACTAGCTCGAGCTGTAAGTCCCTACGAAGTTTTGGAAGTGTTATACTTATTGAACATTTCTTATAAACTTATGAGAATACGCATAGAAAAAAAGGCTGTAACGAGACTATAAGTTTTGGACCTTCGTTCTGGTCACGCGGAGTTGGCCTACATTGTCAAACCTATTCTGACGTATTCTATACGTCATTCGAAATATATTTTGTCCGTTTTCAACTTAAGGCAAATTGAGATTGAAACTTTTCAGCAACGACATACCCAGTCTCTTACGGTAGGCCGAATGGCGCCATTAGATATATTTTTTATATTTTACCTTCCTTGCTTCTTCCTCTTAAATCGGTTCCCTTTAGCCTTTGCCTACATACTTGGGCGGTAGTGGAAGGCGGGGTGTTCTCAAAAATTCCGTTTCTCCAGAAGTAGACATGTTTCGAATCAATAAGTAAGCCAACTTCCGCGCTTTATGTATAAATATAAAGGGAAAACCTGAGCTTGCAATACGATAAAATGAAACAAAGTTCTCTACCCCAACGGCGCATAATTATCTATTTTTGGTTCCACGCGTCATGCAATGCAGTCGAAAGGTAATTCGAGGACAATATACTGTATAACGATATATTGATGCATGTACATTATGTAGGTCGGGGGGGGGGGTTACGGGGTCAGGGTGATTTGGGACAATGGGAGTGACCGGCGGACTAGGGACTTTTATTAAATAAAGAACGTGTGTATTGGTCATTGGACCTGTTATCGCAAGAAAGAGTCTATCTATTAAACCTAATTTATTCGCCAAAATCACGGATAAAATATTCAGTCTCTAATTTTACTGAGAAAATTTGTGGTTTTATACGTTCCACAGAGAAATTTAAAAATATAAGGTTAGACCTGGATGTTAAGCCTAACTATCTCTTAATTAACTAAATTTATGATAAGCTGGTAACGGAATTAACATTATTTTCTGTGTTTACCGTACAATATTCTTTGTAACCCAAAAGTATCTGCTAAGAAACGCAAGACCCTCGTGTTTGATCCAAGTAAATCCACTAATCCACCTAACATAATTATACCTCATCTAATAATTTGTCAACATAATTTTTGTCAGATTAATAAGTTTATCAGATATATTTTTTTTAGTTTATCGCTCAGGGACCCCACACACAAAGAACCTGATTTATAAGGCCTGGGGGCCTGCAATGCCTTGTTAAGACGACGCTGTTTTAAGCGAGAATAAACAAAGGAGCAAACACCACTTTACAATCCCTTTAAAACGAATTAAATAATCAAATATTTATTTGCAAGGGCGGTGGAGCATCCGATTTATGCTATACTTAGGCCTAAACGGAAACGGAACCGCGGGAAATGAAAGAGATTAAAAGTTTTCCGAAATATTCGAAACAAGGAACTATATAAGTTAAAACAACCATTATTCACTTATTTCAAAGATTGTTAAAACCCATGCACGCATGCTGCAGAGATTTTGAACTTATCTAGCTGAACCGACCCGCGTTGGTTCTAGTATACACGACAACCGCAGAGTATAACTATACAGTGTCATAATTTATGGTCAAATTTTGGAAACAAGCCACGCGGAATATACAGTATACAGGTTGCGTTATGAATATATTTTCCTAGGGAATAAATTCTAATCTCGAGTTACAAAATGGAACCAACGAAGTTTGTACAGGGTGTTTGTGATAAGTCTGGTGGCATAAATTAAGGGGGATGTTCTTTGGCATATCAATTTTGAGTCGGAAATATAACTTCTATCTCCATTTTGCCGTCCGGGTCACTGTTTTCAAGTCAAGATTTGAGTGTTTTAGAGATGACCCTTTAATTAATTAAATTAGAAATCATTGTATTCCATCCAATCTTAACTTGAAAGCAGTGGCCCTAAGGACAAACGAAATGGAGATACAAGTTACATTTTCCCACTCAAAATCGTGCACCCAAAGAACATCCCCCTTAATTTATGGCAGACTTATCAGAAACACCCTGTATATAGAATTTGCGACTAAAGTAAGGCTAAAGCAGTCTTCGGTTGCTTTACACGTGTTTCATCGGACACTGTATAGTGACCGAGAACTAAAGCCATATACGGTAATTCTTTCAAACGTGGTCAAAAATAATTGGACGGGTGACCCCAACCGAGTCAATAGGCTATAAATTCTATCACGCTAAGGTTTTTAGGTGATTAATACAGGTATACTTTTAATAAATGACATTTTTGCATAGCCCCCCCCCTTTTGAAAACTTAATTAAACCTTTAAATTCTTTTTACGAAAAGGTTAAGCTATATAAAGGTCCAAAAAGGAGCTAGTAATTGAACTAAGCCACGTCAAGTAGAACTCAAGGCCTGAAAGTCTATAAAAATGACTCCATTATAACGCGTACCCTTATTTCTCAATACATTATAATTTTGTTTTTATTTCTTAAAGGGGTAGATTATAAAATAAGAAAAATAAAATAAAAACACTTACTTAAGAGACATTTTCCTTCGGGCGAAATGACTTTGTTTTCGTCCTGACAAATGCATTTCTGTGACGTCGGGTCACAGATTAAGGCCTTGTCTGAGATGCAATCGTCGTTTCTTGTACAGTTATCACCCACAGGTATCAGAGCTGAAAGAAAAAGAGAGCGCAATTATTTATTTATTTTTGTTATTCGTTTGTTAGAAATAAGATTTATGGCTTTGAAAATAAGCGTACAAGAGTAGACCGGAAATAACGTTACTGATTAATATAATAATAAAGCGTATCTACTTCCGCCCAGTATTACTGAGTAAATCCCTATGATAAAAATGGCTTTCCGTTTCAGATTTATCTAATAGGAACTTAGGAAGTTACCACGCTGCTGGTTCAGAGGTGAAGACCGTGGAGTGAACTGGTGCTAACGGACGCGCGGTATTAATAACGCAAATGAAGTCACTTGAACTATGTATGTGCATAAAGAGATACAATCGTATAAGTTTTTGATAAATAAGTCGTATAGGTTTAGGAAATAAATTCAGTGCGATAAAGCGATGGAAAGAGTCCTCTTTTGCTAACACCATCGATCGTCGTAGTTCTGAATTGAGAATGACCTTTATTTGAAGGGTTATAGAGAGTGAGAAAGACCTTAAGGAAAGATGTTAATCGCGAGAAAAGATACCTTTAGATTATACCTTAAACTTCTCTCTTAAAGATTTCGGAAAACTATTAAAATGAGATTTTGGCACCGAAAAATAAATCCTCCGATATTTTGTGTTTCTAACTTAGCTATATAGTAAAGAAATACCTATAAACGACCCAATAAAATATCGACAAAGAATCAGGTTTCTATTGTCTAAGACAGACGACGAAAATAATCCGTGTCTTAAGGTCATGATCGCCTCGATACCCCACGGTCAGCAAGGCGTCATCAGGGGTCATATAGCATTGTCTTAAAAAAGGCGCCTTGGTAGGCTGCCGCATGCAGTTTTATGGATCTCTTACTAGCTAGCCTATCCGGAAATGCTTTTTACAAAAAGTCTCTCCTCTGATATCCGATTTATTTCCTTTTCTAGTTCTCTTTTACTTCTCGACGTGGAGTTATGAAGACTGCTGCGGAATAGTACAAGTACAGGGGGGTAGGGACGGTGCTCCGGATACCAGCGTATAAAAACTACATCGTATTTACCATTGCCAAGAAACCACCATTAGACTGACCCCCATGCTCTAGCTTTCCACGCACACTTTACGCCAGCCTCTCTACCTTTAAGAAAGCTCTCTCATGTATAAGAAGAGACTGAAACCATTGGCAAAGGGCCATACTTTTTGGGAGTAAGGAAAAGGAAGAAGAAAAAAATTCAGAGTGTCCTCTTGGAACCCGCGATCAATAAAAGGGCGCCTTTTCCTTTAGCTCGAACTCCTAAAGTCGCACGGGCAAGTTTTTGATACGATGTTGAGCCAATACTTGAGTATACACTGTAAAAAATAAGCGTGCTTTTGGCATTCAAAAATGATAGCGACCGTTCAATTTTGAACAAGCCTCTATTGACGCGTTCACATTTAACCAGAGACATTCAATTTTGAACAAGGGGTGTTTTAGGCGTTCAAAACCAGTCACGAGCATTTATTTTTGAACGAACTACCGTCATGTCGATCAAATTTTAACTCAAGCACTCATTTTTGAACAACTTATACATTATCATTCAAAAATGAATCTTTATCCCATTCAATTTCAATTTTGAATAACCGCCTTGGGCTAATGAAGCGTTCAGATATGGTCGTTTGGCGTTCTAATAGGATTGTATTAGTATTAAAACAAGAGCGTTATAGGTATTCAAATATGAACTTTTTGACTTTCAAACGAGTGCATTATGGGCGTTCAAACGAGAGCGATATTGGCGTTCACACGAGAACTAAATTGTTCAATCGCAAAAGGTGAGCAAAACAAAATTAATTCTGCCCTAAATTTACTTGATTCCGCTGCTGTAAATTTGTACTACAAACAAAGCTTTCATTAAAAATAAAATAACTTCTCATCAATTTACTATAATTTTCTTATTTACCTTGAAATAAATATATATTTGCCTGTATAAACATCATTATACAATAATATCAAAGGAAATGTTACGGATTATTGCGTATTTCACCTTTCCCTTAGGCCTTCAAATATTTTGATAATTGCTACAACGTTATAATCGGAAAGAACTTGATAATGAACTCTTTCCTTAAGTGCAGACTTTCTTCATACAACTGAATTATTATTTAACACAACGATTATAGTTTATGTGTTTCAAATTCACCCGCCCTCAGAAGATGTACAAGCTTTAAACACATTAGATTTCTTTCTTATCAGTGTGTTTACTATATTTAATATAGTATGCCCTACCATAAGGCATTCAGCGATGAAATTTGAAATCAAATTTCTCTAGGCTATTCAAAATTCAACGTCAAATTTCAATGCTTCATCAAACGCTTTGTCCACCATGTATTGTTAAATGGTGAACTGCTTAATTTTGAACGTAAGCAATTGAATATGAACGCTTGATCAAACTCTCCGATGTTGCTCAATAATGAATGCATAAAGATACAATATTAAACGTTTAATTTTCCAATTTAATTTGAGCGGTTTCGTGCTTAAATTTACACGATATACTAACCTCTTACGCACCGTTCAAATATGAATGCGTGAGCGTTTAATTTTGAACAATAGTGTTCTGTTCAAATTTGAACGCAAAGAAGTTACTCAAATTTGAACGCAAAGAAGTGATTCAAATTTGAACGCAAATAATTTATTCAAATTTGAATGTTAAAGCGTACCACCACAGTGTCGGGGCTATGCACGCCTAAGCAATCAAAGATGAACCTCACTTTTTTACAGTGTATATATACGTAACCTAACGACTTTTAAGCCGCTAATACGCTATTCTTAGAAAGGAGCTCCAAAAATGTTTTGGGAGACAAAAACGCATGCAATCCTAAAAGACATTTCTCTACCATGTTTATATAGATAGTGTTGCCAATAATTTTTGAGTGCAATTTAACCGATATGTACAACAGAACGAAAAGCGATTGTAGTACATTTCGATTCAGTTTCAAATCTGCAGGAGATGCTCTAATAACAAATTATTGGCAGCCCTGAAGCGCTGTCAAATTTCTCTAGCCCCTTTGATGAAATTATTAAATTTAAAATAAAACTAATTAATATGCTTGTAACAAGGGATTTATTTTTTGTAAATTTTAAATTAAAATAAGCAGCAATAGAACCATTTTAGACGAGTTTTAAGGCTCGGAAAACAGCCGTCTAATAGTATTAGCTGATTTTTTGTACCGTTTTTAGGGATTAAATATAAATTTTATCGTTTAAATCTTTCCGTAACTCATTTAAAACAAGTTAAATGTCTATAATAATCGCGCTGTTAGTTTTATTTAGATCGTAAAAAAGAGAACGAAGGTGTGTTATTGCTTAAGCCTCGCAGACCATGCACCCACCTATATAAAGAGAGGTAAAATATGGCATCTAAATCCGGCGTAAAAACTATTGCCACTTAAGTCCATCCAAGGGAAAATAACGACAATTTGACCTTTCAGGAATGGTTCCAACATATCACTTTCACCCTCTCCGCCCGAATCTTATAGCTTTTACGTTCCCAGAAAGAGTGGGACACAACGGGGTTTTAGGTTTTTGGGGAGAAGCTCTCTTTGAGGCGGCGTTTAGGTTGAGTGATAGCCCTACAAATCGAGAGCGAGAGAGGTTTCTCCTTTCTTTTTAAGCCTTGGAGGATGGACCAAAAAGCGAAATGAGACGGGGAAATAATTTTGGTTAGAAAGAGGACCAAAAGGAGTTACAGAAGACACAAAAATTCTCTTCCTTGCCTCGCGCGTTTCGAGGAACAGAGAAGATCAACGGAAGAGACGGGATAAATGAAAAGCAATCTCGTAACGGTCACAGAAATAATTCTTTGTCATAAATCAACACTGACTCCGAGTTTTTATCATTGTCCTTGCTTTTTTATGTCCCCTGGGGTTAGAAGAAACTTCTTCAATTACTATTTACGATTCTTCTTTAAATTCGCATTTACACACGACACGGCTGGGAGTTAATTTATATGGGACTGAAAAACCAAAAACATAAGTTGTCGTTTGGATTTGTGTACATCAATTTTGAGTTAGGCTTAATGAAGAGTAGTACATCCATTTTCAAACCTACGCTCATGCGCGTAGATGAATTCAAGAAATGCATTCGATTTAATTTACTAACTGCTCTTGAACAAAGTTAGCGTACTACTAAAACTTCTTTCTTTAAAGTTAAGGTAAAATTTATGCCCGTTAAATTATCTTAAGCCTAATTCCACTAAGCCTAAAACTACGTCTAAACCCTAGTCCTTTTCGAAAGTAAATTGTGCTATATAGGAAGCCCCCATCATTTTACCTTTACGTAAGGGATTTTTAATTAACGAAGCCCAATTCGGCGAACTCTCCTATTTCTAAATTAGTCGGAGGAGTGGTCACCCATTGTATAGATGAGACTAACGAGGGACTCTCTTTCTTTATATCCGTTACAATATACCTCTAGATTCCCTGCGGAGGTATATATGTCCTTCTCAACTAATTTATTCTGAGAACCGAAACTCTTAAAAGGACGTATCTTTCCTTCCAAAGGACTCTTTGACGCGTTGAAAGGGCCTTTTACCGTTGAAGCGAAAGGTAACCTTAAGTCGGGGGATACATCTTGCATCTTCCTCTGTAACCTCTTCGTTACTTATTCAAAACAATATTCCTCATCTTACACGGGATCTAGAAGGGATGCTGTTTTTAAAGGGAGTATACATGAAACGGCTTATATTCAAACGTAACTAGCGCTACTTTCCATTAACATCTGTTAAACATGGTGCATGGCGAACTTCGGCTCATACCATCCTTGAGCGCCAGGTGGATAAGAGATACTCCCTTTAAGATCTTCATCTCAACAAAGAAAGGTGATCAATAACAAAGTTTATATATCTTTCTAGGAATCTAGTGGCGCGAAATAGCGTGACGGTTTCTGGACGCTTTTAGTGTTGTTGCTTTTTCAAACAACTGATTTCTGACAAAAAGTATCTGTCAGGGCCAAAAGGATTCGCGCTTCGATGATAAAGAAACTCTATACTCGAGATCCGAGAAATCAATCTAAAAGAAAGGATGTTCGTCCAAGAGGGCTTAGAGATAATTCCCGCCTTTTCTTAAAAGGTTACTTAGAAAAGAGTAAAGGGAAAGTAAATATATATATATATATAACGTAAACAAGAATTCATTCGTGTACCATTCTCGTATACTTTGTACATTGTACCGCTTATACACGGTTTTCTGACAAGAAGGATTGATACCACTTACACCAAGAGGCCAGGCTACTTGGCGGACAAAGTGTAAGCAGCAAGTAGCTTGGTCTCCTGGTGTAAATGGTATCAATCCTCCTAGTCAGTACTCTCATTTTAACACTGGTGAAATGTAAATAGCGCACTCTGGTGTATTAAAATTAAAATGTACATAACGTGATTGAGTTAATATGAATATTTTTAAATCAAAAATGATTTTTATTTCAAGCAAAAAGAATCTAGTTCGGCTACGTTGGCTGAATTGCGATCTCAACCCGCACTCCGGCACCGTCCGAGGACAACTTGGACGTTGCGACACACACTCAGCGTACGGGCTCCCGATGGCCATCAGGACCCACCTGGGGCTGGGGCTAACCCAGGGTTTACGCCGGGGTCATCAACCGATCAACAAGTTCCATGCGGTCAACCAGAGTTCACGGGGCTCCAGCATCAACAATTCAAACCAACTACCGTCCAACAATTCTAGCTTCCCAGACGCATGGATTACAGGAGTGTGCCACGACCCCCAGCTACTAATACATTGTCTCCATTTTCTTTTAAAAATATTTGACAGAATTTTCTTTTTGCAAAATTCCTCGTTATCTCTTTAACAAATAGTGTAAATACAATTATCCGAGATAAATATGTTAACATGTTTATCAAGAATCTGTAAACTGAAACTGTTTTTATTTTTTGGCCAACATGAAAATATTACGTTGACGTTGTTTATTTAACACCTTTTGGTACTTTTTTATTAACAGCGTTTAGCGACATATTTTAATATGAAATAAAATCTAAATATTTTTAATTTAATTAATAAATTCACCATTCCTGTGTAGTAACAACCGCAAAAATAATAATCCAAATGCAATAAACTTAACTCATCAGGGACGGAATAGTAAAAAGGATTATTTGATCTAAATTGTAATAGAAATCTGATTTCTTAAAACCGTCTATTCCATACAAGAAAGCAAAAGCAAACAAATTATTCTGATATAGTCTCTAACATTCTTGGTTTACTCCGAATTTCTCTTTATCAGTTCAACTTAATCACTAAAAAATCTTGAGTCAAATAAAGATGCTCAGAGGCTATACAACATTTCGTATAAGAAACCGCATCAAAAATGATTGGATCATTCGAATGAGAAAATAAAACCGCATACAAAATACCGCATAACCAAAACGTATCAAAAACTTTGCCGAAGAAAAGGGTTATAAACGAAATAATAATAAAGCGACTGTCAACGGTCGCGGATGATTGCGAAACTATATATAAACCAAAAGGTTAAAGAAAAGAAATTCGAGGGGACAGTCACTTTTGCGAATCTCCTTCCATTTTTCACCGGAAATTTAAATTACGACGTTATTTCTGATAGAAAATAAATGTTTTCTTTACAGAAAATCTCCGTAAAAACCAAGTTAACGTTTTAAATCACAGTAAAAAGCTTTAAAATTGATACCGAATAAATTGTCTAACCCCTCGGGAAGAGTGGGAGGAAAAACGTTAAAGGAGAAATGAGATGAAATGAAGGAAAAACCTAGGAAAGAAAAAAGAATTTCAACATTTGCGGTTCATACTCTTTTCGCGGTCTATACATTCCCTCGTGGAAAACTCGGAGTATTAAAGATGTAGATGGAATGAAAGGAGAAAAATGATCGAATGGATCGATTTTTCTAAGGGGGGCAAGGGTTAGAAGGAAAAGGGGGGGTCAAACTCAAATTCGCCATGGGGGACTCTCTACCCACAAAACTATTGAACAAATATTACGACTTAAAGGTTTACTGACAGAAGTTTTGTTTCATCCCTTTATGCTCTAAGAATATATCTCGAACTGTCATCGAATTCGTAATTTCATGAATGAAAAATTAATTAGTCCCTATTGTTATTCCATCTGAATTGAAATACGCGGTAATTGTGATGGGATAACAAAACGTTTTACACTCCCTTCGGTTAGAAATCGGAACGGGAAACAATAAATATCTTCGATTCGATAAATATTTATCGAAGCGGAAAGAAAATTGAGTGGTTCGGTTTGGTTAAGGAGGCGATTAAGAGACTCTCAAGAAAATTTTTTAAAGATTAATCGAAAGGAATTTTACCTCAGGGATCTTTATAAAACTATAAAAAACAGCGGTAAAATTAAATACAACCGGAACAAAGTAATAGGGGATCGGAAACCATTGAAATAGCGTACACTTTTGAATTAAAATACCATCATAATTAGAACTGTCATTAATTGCCCTTATTATTAATCAACACGAAAGGAATGGAAACTATGTAAATGTTTAAAATATGCGCCAAAAAGAATCGTGTACGGTTTTATTGGTTGGGTTGCGACTCAACGCCCGCTCTCGGACGCCATCCCGTTACTGCTAGACGCGGGGACTTCTGCCTGCTGCGTTACCGCCCTGAGCCGGTTCACCCCTCGTTAGACCAACCTGGTGACCCATGGGTTACCCCAAGACCACCATATTGACGCCCAGCTTAACGCGGACATCCGATCAACACGGCTCATCGAGCCACAAGACTCCCAACCTCATACCATGCACCGATTCTAGCTTCCAAGAGGCTGGATTACAGGAGTACGCCACGACTCCCAGCTGTTAATATCATATCAAAACTTTTACTTAAATTTGGAAAAGTTATCAAAATTTATATTTGTTTCTCTATCATATATGTTCAGAGATACATTATCTCCAAAAAATGTGGGTTTTGTAAATAATTACACGAAAAATTAATTTCCGGTTCATTGCATCAGAGGCAATGATAAAATAAAAATGTGGGAAGAACTCGGTTTCAAACCTCTGACCCCTGGAATCTTTCGGGGTTAAGATTTCGAGGAAATGTATTAACCCTGAAGTGATTCGAAAGAATGGAGTAGGCGGTAAGATTTTGTCAAATCGAGAACAATTTTGCCCGAGGATCTCTTAAAAAGGATTATCTCAAGTTTTCTAGAGAATTTTCCAGGCAACTTATTTCAAACTATATAATAGAGGATGATCGACTCCCTTATATCGTCTTTCTCTCAAGCCCATTCTCGGTCGACGTGCCTGGGGTTGAAAGCCATCGTACAATGCGGTTAAATTAAATGGATTCAACCGTGCGTATACTTTAGTGACCCTGTGGTAATTTCCATCTTTTAAATTTGGAAGTTTAGAGTTCTACCGTCTAGACAAGAACAACACCCTAGTATTTCATAATTTGCCCTTATAAAGAGAGAGTAAATTTCAGAGAAAATCAACCGGGACACTCGAAATAGCATCGTACCTTCACAATTGCGCGAACGTCACTTGACCAAACCTTTAACCCAAAATGACGACCCAACATTTTTAATCTAATCTTTAAAGCTAATGGTATAAGGCCACCAAGATAAGGA
Source organism: Phalangium opilio (assembly GCF_054372755.1). NCBI lineage: Eukaryota > Metazoa > Arthropoda > Arachnida > Opiliones > Phalangiidae > Phalangium > Phalangium opilio. Next base: position 3,659,686 of record NW_028324155.1, read on the forward strand.
AGTTCTAGGGCTGATAGCTATACAGGGTGTTTCCTTATGGTCAAAAAGATCTATTCCTTTGTTTTAGGGGCCAATCAATGTTTGTTAGTCCATATCCCCGTAACTAAATATTGTAGAAGTAGACCCCATGTACTTTGGTGCACTTTCCACTGACTCAGTTTGACCTATAGAACCAACCCAGACTTTTGAGAAACACCCTGTAGACCTCTCAAAGATCATTTACCAAAAACGTCACGCACTCTCAAATAATATTAATGCCTTAAGGAAGATGGTCTCAAAAATAATTAAAATTCGGTGATACGTATAGCGTTTTAAACCTAATGAGGAGTTTTAAGCACGCATCCGTGAAAGAACTTCCATATCATAGTTTCTTAGCTATAGGTACCACTCAAGATTTTAGCGCGAAAAGATTTAAGTGGCTTTGGACCTACTAGGCCTATTAGGGGTATAAGGAACTGCATACAAATACGAATTTCACGGATGGACATAATCGTTCTACGTGGGGTTAAGTGGATAGATACACTCTTTGACAATTGGACCGACTCCATCCTACAAATTGGTACACCCACCAACCACGCGTTACCCTGTGTAGGATTATGTTTGTACTAGAATCGAATTGCACGTACGTATTTCCTGAGGCCAGATTTGGTACACATTCCAAGCTAGCTAGCTAGGTCTTAGAGAAAATGTTTACGCTTGCAAAATACAGAGCTCTTAGAGGCCTACAAAGTATAAGAGAGATAGTTGGTCAGTTTTCACGCTACTCTTAATGGAAGGGAAGCCCCTCATAGCTGACGGGGCTCAATATTAGCTGTGGAGCATTAGTGGTTGGTTACCGGTGGCCCAACCAACCGCACGAATGATTCATAAATCCTTTGCTAAGTCTCGCAGCCGTTAAAGAACAAAATATATATAAATCTAAGCCCATACACTTTTAAGATACCGTAAGTATATACGGTGCGCGGGGTTTTCGTTTACTTTATATTTTTATTTTAGATAAGGGCTTTTTCTATAGGAGCTTTTCGCTATAATCAATGTGGCAGGTGTTGTAAGTTAGACCGGCCTAGTTTTATACACCCTTAATTATCGGCACTAGCTTTTGGGAGCACGCGTGAAAGGTACAGTACACGTTTCATTAAAAATATTACGAGTATAATTAAACAATATACGCACGTATACGTATATGTATTATTTACGCCAACAAGTTAAGCCTTTATCATGGACCACAGAACCGTACCTGAAGTCAGGTGATTCAATCAGAGTGTCCAGAAACTCAGGGGAGAGACCACCATTGGGGTATTCTCCTTAGCGCCAAGAAGCAACGCCAGACGGAGCCCTAGTTCACTACACGCTGTAAAGAGGTTAGCCAGCTCGATCGCACTGCCTCTAGCTTTGCTTCTTGGAAAGAGGGAGAATACCCCAATGGCGACCTCGCCCCTGCATGTTGGTTTCTCTGTTTGTAATTTTCGAATTCGTCTGTACATACCGCAAAATACAGAGTATCCCCGCTTCGAGAATATTGCCAAGGGTCAATAAATTGCGACTTTGAGAGGTCAACAAAACCAATAAGTTTAGGACGGTTTAGTTTGACGTTAGTGGTGACCTTTAGGGGGGACTTAAGAGTTGGAAGGGGGGGTTACCATCGTGGAAATCGTATATATACACATACTCGTGTTCGCAAATACCTATAATGACATTATGTATGTTTGGTGGGTACAGTAGATAGTAAGCTCCTTTAACAGAATAACTGGTATGACTGCGGCATATATTTCCAAATTTAATTAGCGTGGAAAATTTACGGAGCTTCCCTTACACAATGGCCAAGTATACCCATCCATTTAATCTCCTTCATAGGCTTATATATAACCCCGCGGTTCGGCGCTATCGTGATACAACAAGAAGGTCGAGCACCTCCTCGCCCGTCCTAGACTCAATTACACTTAAGTGTAACGTACGTAGATTAAAAAGAAACAGAGGTTGGACAATGGGTGCAGCTTTTGTACTCCTATTTCTAATACAAGGAAAAACAAAGGCCAATTTTAAAAGGTATATACTAAAATGAAACCGCCAGGTTTCAGTCACCCTGCAGGTGTTTGTTACCCATAATTTCAAGGCAAATTTGAATGAACACACCGTGTCCAACCCCTTGTCAAACTACACGTAAGCAAGTAAAAATCTCTCGAGCTGACCGCGCCGTAATCATATCACCAGTTAAAATCTACTATATGAAAAAATGTTACCATAGATACGTGTACCATGGCGTGACCACGCCTTTGAAAACAGACTTCTCTAGGCGCGTACGAAAAATGGGACTAAAATGAGCTAATTTCTAAAATATTCCATATACGAACGTCGGAAAGAAATTTTTCATTTAGCTTATATAGTTTTCATGGACACCTTTATTGATTTTAGGCGTCTACGCGTCGGCGGACCTCAAAAGGAGTATAATTTTTTCCCCGACTCGGAATTTCCCGAAAAAATAAAATAAAAACCCTAGCTGCTTAAAAGATCGACTCAATTTTTGTCAATATTTTTATCCTTCAAATGATGAACTAACAAGGAAACTATATACATGCACATTCAAATACTGTCCGAAGTTGAATAGTTGAAGTGAAACGTCGTCTTAATTGGGACAAAGCTTTATTTTAGAATTGATTAAAATACTTTTCATGACGTCACAGTATTTATTAGGAAATTCCTCGCGAACATTCCTCTAAGAAGTTACTTTGTGACGTATGGGTTACGTCATAAATTTAAAAGTAATGAACTGATAGGCGCAATTTGAAATTTTACTCGTTGTAGCCGGAAAACGGTGCATTTACTTGCCTAACATTCTAACCGCCACTTTAGTACACACAAAAGTAAACGTTACCAGTGCTAAGTGCTGATCAGACAGACATTTATCGATAGAAAAGAAACTACGAATTGATCCTTCATCTAAGCCTGATTTTGTTAGCTATCGGTAAATAAAATCAGTTACTCTTTGAGTCCCTAATACTCTTATCTATTCCTATTCATAAAGACGAATCGTTAGTATTTGTTTGGCGGTGGTTCGAGCGAGATAAAAAAGATACGCCCAACGTAGATAGATACAGTAAATAACGAAAAAGAGGGAAAGGCCACTAAAGCAAAGCCGAGGAGCATCGTAACATAATCGTAATTAAGTATAACGGGGATTGCCATCCGAATTTTAAGGACACGCCTAGATGAAAATATACGAGAAAACTTTATGATGGTGTGGTGTCTGTCAAAAGTGAAACGTGCATGCATTTTGGCGCCCGGGGAAAAAAAGGCGCGCGCGTGCGAGGGAATGAAGATAGACAAGAGTCAAAGGAAAAAATTGGAGGTATTCCGTTGCTAGGCAACCAGCTGAGAGCGCGTGCCAGGCCTAAACAGGGCTGGAAATATCATGGGATAAAATGGTGATAATATTTTCAGGTATGTATAAAACGTAATAATAGAGTTAAGTTGAGACTGATTACGTTAAAGGGTGTTTGTAAAAAGGAAAAGTTGACTAAATAAAGGAAATTTATTGTAAATCTTGGAGATTTTGAACTATTTTCGTTTCGCTTTTGAATTTATAGCAAAAATTATTTTTCTACGCAAATTTAATCGCAATCTGTCTCATTTGAAAGCTAAGAATGATTAAAGGTTTCCCGTAATAGCGATATAGAAAAGCTCGAAATTGGCAGTTTTTAGCTCCTTGAACGGTGACTTACTCGTGGTTTCCAAATCCACGGCATTTATTGGTAACGGCGTGGTCTGTTCGGGCGTCGGCAAGGCGCAAGTGAACCTCTGCGTCCATAGCAACCAACCGGCTACTAGTGCCACGAAATTCGGACTAACGTGCACCATCCTTAAGACGTGTAATGTTTCGTGCAAAGGAACTTTAAAAATGTTCCTACAGTATTTATATCCAAAATATTCTTTTTTTTTTACAATTTAAAGTTAATACGAGGAGGAATAAATATCAAACCGAAAAATAAATATTACGGTGGTGTCAAAGAGTAATTTTATCGAAACTAGGCGGGAAACTCTCCATCAGTTAAACATTTTGCTCGAAAAATTTAAGAAACAGGCGCGATTCGAGTATTGCAACAATAATAAAATAGTCTTAAGACTCTTGTAGAAAGTTGGCTTTGGCTGTACGGAGTAAAAATCCATCCGTGGAGCAAAACTCAGCCCCCCTGAAAACTTCTGCACTGCGGGTAAGTCGCCCTAACCGAACTAGCGCGCGAGACTCTAGCCAATATGCACAGCCTTTAAACATTTGCCTCCTAAAGTTGACTGTCGCGTTCCAAGCGGATATGCTCAGAGGGAAAGCTTCCCCATGCAATTCTACTACGATTGTTTTAGTTTCGGCTAAAATCGAAACTGAAACTACACACGGTAACGGAAGCGCCTTCTGTCGATGGCTAAACTATATAGCGCGCCCTCGGAAGAAATCGAAATAGCTCGTTTAAAGAAGGAAAAGAAAAATCATAGGTGTACCTAAACAGTACATTTACCGTACATGTATGATTGCGAGTACAGTTCAAAAGAGAAGATAACTGGGCGACTAAAATGGGTGAAAAATATGGTTTCCATGGCAACAGTCCGTTTGTTTCTTTTCTCTCACCATGCACGCTTTAAAACGATAGGCGGTAGAAAAGGGAATGGGGTAACAAGAAAAAACACTAAAACTATATAGAAAAGTAGAGTACCTGGTAGCCCCCAAAAGAAGAAGGAAAAAAAAAGAAAAGTTTCAATCGCTCCGATGATCAAACGTAATCGAATGTGCAGGGTTCTCGAATCGGAAAACCCTAAGGAAAGGCAACGAGTTTGATATGAAAAGAATTGCTGTTCTTCAACAAACTAATAGCTGACAGATTGATGCTACACTCTTGAATATTTACGACTTAAAACCTTGGCTTCGCAACACGATACGGGTAAGATTGAATCTAGTTTTATTTATTTATTTATTCTTGGCAAAAGTATGAAAAGATGTTACTACGATTATTGTCCTCAAATAAATCAAAAACTTTGGCCCAGTTTTTCTTGGAAATATATTACATGTGTTCTATGAAATAGGTATAAAATCATGTCAGAAAGCGTTGCAGTGTGGGAAGTGCCCTTAAGTGATCGAGTGTATAAGATCGAATTCGAGCATGGAACAACGACTGGGAAGAGAATCATTAAAGTGGACGGAAAGGTAAATTATACAATACGTATAAACTCCAAAAACCAAACTGAAACGTAGTTTCCCGCCAAAAAATAGGAGGTGCTTAGGAAAGATTTCATGTTCAAATTAGTGGGAATGGAACACTTTGAGATGGGAAAACATAAGGCAACCATTCATATAAGGGCTGTCAACGGATTTACCTATCAATATAGCCTAACGGTCAACGGAAAACAACTGCAAAAGTTTAGAGAGAAACAATCGAAAATTATGAAAACTTGGACACTGATGGTTGAAGGGGAGGAAACCAGAATCGTTTTAGGTAAAACCATGATCGGATATTCGATATATGAAGATCAATAGTTGACAATTGTTTCAGAAAAAGATACTTTGGATGTTTGGGTCAATGGACAAGTGGCTGAAACCGCGGTAAGTTCCCAGTACATTAAGGTAAATAACCTTTTAGTCTGAAAATTTTATATATCCAAAAGGGAGAGTTTGTGGAAGATGGTACAGAAACTCATTTCGCGTTGGGACCCCATCAAGCGTACATAAAAGCTATTAGTAGTGGAAACAAAAGGGAAGGCCTTATTTACGCGCTGATTGTTGATGATCAAGAAATACCAGAAAGCGCCGAGTAAAGATACAAATTTGCTTATAAAATTAAATAAAAAACACAACGTTATTGGAATTTTAGGCTTAACAACGAACTTCATAGAAACTTCACAAAGCTTACTCTATTTTGTAATTATTCTACCCCACCCAAGAGCTGTTATTAAGAAGAATAAAAGTTAATTACCTGCATTAACTTGTTGAAAAGTTATTCCATCTGTCCGATATATGGTTATATCCAACAAAAACTCGTAAAACAAGCACTACGACCCGAAATTTAACGTTTGAGTTTTGCGCCGCCAAAAAGTAGGCTTAACCTAAGAATACGATTTTAGAGACCTCTATGATGCTGTCATAGAAATAAACACAGGACCAAGTATTTGCTTATTTCCGTCCCTGGGTCCTGGCTCCGTCGTCTGCTTAGAGATCAAGTGTAAGAATAGGGTAATGGCAGCCCTCTGCCTTCGACTGTATTAAGCTCTATGGGGAAATAACATGGGGTGCTATTAGTCTATAACTTGAAAGGTAATTTTTCCTTTTATTACAAATTATCTACCATTTTAATATAACTGGGAACATACTTAAAAATAAATATTTTATTAAATAAATCAGTATTTATCTTCAACTTTATTTATTTATTTACACTACAGAAACTTTAATAAGAGATTATAAAACCTAAATTAAAATTACAAAACTATATTGCCCATCTTCTTGTCAATTCTCTTTCTATTGTTTTTCTGTCAATTTTAACTTTGCTTTTGGGATCTTCAATTAGTCTCTGAGGATCTACTTTTAATTTTTGGGATACTATAAACTCTCCATTTTGCTTTAATTTTGTTCCTGAAAAATCTCCATCTTTTGCAGGTTCACCATAAGGAAAAACAACAGGTTTTACTCTGACAATGTGTTTAACTGACATTAACATTTCACACATTGAAGGAGTATTTTTAACTATAACAGGATCATTAAGCTGTAAATTAACCACACAAATTTCAGCCATATTTGAAAACATTCTTAGTTTCACTTTCAAAGATACTGACTTTCCGATCAATTCCTAAATTTCTGATGACATCTTTCTCCCAATAAGGCCTATGTTTAACTGGAGCCACTCTCCAAACCATTAGTAGTTTAGATGGTGTTACACTCTTTTCACGCATTTCATTGACATCATTAAAAAGATGTGAAATAGTCACTTTTGGATCTGTACCAATCCCTCTCCAAATTGTGGCAGAATACGCGGATGGCAAACAAACAGGTAACTAAAACAAAAATTAAATATACCTACCTCTTATAATGACAAGGCTTAAACACTATGTACATAAATTTGATTACAATATACACAAGTTGTGACTTAATTTCGAGATATAATCACAATTAACAGTAAGCTTTATTATTCTTACCTTTTTTGGAATTAAAGATAAATTCATTTTACTTTTGAAAAGATTGAATATTTGTAAACCCAACCGGCGACCGTCGAACCGTCCGACTCCACATTTGTGTTTCCCCTAACCTTTGACAAATTGACACCAGGGGGCTGGTTAACACGTCACATGGTCCTTACGTAATTTCAGTTTTTTTTTCTAAAAGCACAATTTTTGGAAAATTTAAGAAGATACTATTACTTTAAATTAAATTTAAAATATTAATTAATATAAATATAGGTAAGTTTATTCTTATTTAAAACTGGGTTGGGAAAACTAATCTATCAATAAAAAAGTGACGTCATCAAAATAACAGTAGACTATAGGTCATTGCCTATTTATACATAGGATCAATTTATAATTAAATGTAACATTTACAATGGGTAACCGGACATACTTCATAGATAAACTTTGCTGGCTGAAATTTGTCGAATATTTTTCTTTTTTATATATCTATAATAAATATTTAAAATCTTTTTGTTTTCAATGTTTGCATCTAAATGACTCTATCGAGAGCGACTTAGGTATAAATAGTATTTTCAAAGAAATAAGTGGCAGGAGCAGATTTTACAACAAATGTAAATAATGCTTAGTCTGTGGTCGTGTTTGTGCTGAATACGATGGAACACGGGAGTTAGTATATTTCTTTGTACCCTGGCTAAAAAAATATTCATAGGTACTCTATTTTGAGGTATTCGCTTTATACGAGTGGACAAACTACCAACGTTGCCAATCCCTAAAAATTCAGTTGTCTGTGTAAAAAAACGAAGCCGTTCCGCCATTACTGCGGATTTCTGCGAATGTTTTAAGAACAATGGAGCGAATAGGGCGAGGCGCAGTGTAACGTTTGTTTTTCGGCTCAAAGGGTAAAGTTTCATTTTCGCGTTCGGGAAAAGCAAAATATCGATCAACTAGATTATATTTGACGCGTCAAATCCGCATACGTTCGTGAATTTCGTGGGCCAAGAAGAAGTCGAAAAAGTTCGGCGAAATTCTTAAGCCTACAAAGGCATCACGTTGCTGGGCTCGCGAGAACGCATCGCTCTGCCTTTCTCATCCCGCTTTTGATCACGTGGTGATGATTGCCGCCGGAGCGGTGTAATAACAGATCGAAGTTGCAATCGTAAGTGAACTTTCGAAATTAAACGTATTTTAAAATGTGGTTTTCGCGCGAACTTGCCAAAGATACGCCATAAGTGTCATTATAACAAGATATGGCCAATTTGAATCGTTAGTATCGGGTAACTATCAAAGCAAAATCTAGGACAATGACTTTTGAGAGAACAATATAAAAACGATATAACGCGTTAGTTCCCTTCCCTTATTTACCACTTAAACCATGCGTTTTTTTCAACTATGCGCTGTTAGACCCTGTATAAGGAACCTAAACCAAATGTAACAATAAAGTGACTCATTTATCCCTTGAAAATTCCGCCCGTGGTAGATGGATTCCGAATGACCAATACAGTTTCAAAATTGTTCTTTCTTTCCTCATTTTATTATTTACTAAGTTCAGTTCTTCATTACTCACGAAGTCCATGGGATCGTTTGCATGTTGTCCCCAGTGTCACTTAGAATATGTTGGGTAGCCACTATGGCCCCAGCTCTAACCGAGGCGGCCAGTCAGGCTGAAGGTTTTAATTTAAAGTGCTCGCCAAACTCATCTGGCAAAGATTTTACCGCATCTCCTCTCAATCTCATCAAAAGTGGGAAACACGGTCCCATCCTGGGAAAATTTAGCCTGTCCGCGCTTAGCAAAATCCCGCCCAATTCCGAACTAGACTTTTATCCAGTAGCTGATTCTACAGTTTCATCAACGCTTACTGATAGTTCGGATTCGGACTTGGCGTGGAATGAGTTAAATCGTGAACAGTTGCGTTTTGATGGGGCTGGAATTCTAGGCCTAACTCTATCTTTCAATGGAAGTAATTCAAAACGAGACCAAGTGACCTTAACAAACTCCCCAACCCATACAAAGCCTTTGGTGGGTGCCGTGTTAAGGGAAGGCCAAGGGGGTGACAGTCAAACCTTCATTCAGGACCATACCATGAGCAAAAAAGATAATCACTTACCAGGCACCATGGGATTGTTAAATGCAAATGCATCTTTGGATTGTGAACTCAAGAGCAAATTTCCCGTGCAGCGAGCGGAACAATCCGCTTTCAGCAGTCACGAACAGATGTTGCTATTTAGCGACCCAGAGAAACAGGAAAGATGTACTGATCTTCCTTTGGAAGTGGATGATGACAAATTACCCTCGGAAATGACTGAAGCCCTGTTGAATAGACTTGTTGGGAACACTTCCTCTTTGGGTTTGATGGAAGATGAGAGGAAAGCTGTTCCAGCAGAAAGTGGAATGGACAATGGCTTTCGGTGGTCAGCTTTAGAAAATCCTTCTCCAGAAACTAAAGTGGCCACTTCGGAAAAGAAAAACTCTGTTCTTAAAAGGAGAACCAGTCACCTTCTCCGCCGTATCAGGAAACTTCAAATGCGGCAAGTGGAATTTCACACGCAAGAACAATTGAAGCTTTTCGTTGATAACCAACGAAAAATACAACAAATAGCTTTACAAAAAAATCGAGCCAGACTTTTGCATAGTGCAGTGAAAATAAAGAATGCGGAAGATTTCCTTCATAGCAAAGATGTTAAGAATTTAACAGCTACCGCTTTGATTGACTTAGTTAAAGAACTCGAATCTTCTAAGGCCAACCATAGAATGGCTGAATCTTTCCTAAACGCGACTGATAGTGGCATGATGGAAGACATTAAAGAAGACCAGATCAGTAAATTCGAAATGAGTCGCGCCACCGTCACTCAAACAGCGGGTACCTTGAAGGGAGTTCTTCATCATCTGGAGTCTTCATTAGCTGATTCTGACGCGACTGAAAGCAGTTCTGGTGGTGAAAGTGGAGACGAAGTCATTGTTAATCCTAGGTTAATCAAGGCACAATCTTTGCCTCTGTAAGAAAAGTTTGTTTTCAGTTGAACTTTGCCTCGTCGTTTTACTTAAACACAATCTATTCAAAATTTACAGCCACAAAAGAGCGTATTGGAGGTGGACCATTGATAGAGCGGCTGTAGCTTCTAGATGGGCTTGGCTTCAAGCTCAGGTATCAGATTTGGAGTACAGAATACGGCAACAGAATGAAGTCTATAGACAGTTGAAACTCTCAAAAGCCCCTGTGAAACTTGCGGAGGAGTCTTTACCACGAGTCAACTCAAGGCGGGAGGGGGGCTCTATAGCGGGCATTTCTTCCTCCATGCAAGAAAGTAATGGCCTTCCAGCTTCGTTTCAACAAATGAAGGAGAAATCACCCCAAGATGGGGAGGTTTCTTCTTCATCCAATTACCAAGGAAATCTTTCACGTTTTCAAAACAAAGTCGGGGTTAATGGCTGTTGGCCAATTGAGAAACCGGGTAACGGGTACAATTTAAACAAACTCGGTGAGAACTCTAACTCTTCAGAAGATGGAAAAGCTTCTGCTGAAATATCAGAGTGCTGTCGAACTAAAGCTTTGGTTAGCTTTCGAAAGAGAAAGCTAGTGAAAACCATCGGAATGCATCTGGCAAAGGGAAAAGCTTCAAAGCTGTCCTCTATTAGTTGCGATTGCAACTGTCAGAAAGACTATCTACCTTGTATTATGTGCAGTGGACGTTACAATAGTGTTCAAAGTTTGGACCCTGAAGTTATGCCAATGTCTGAGAGAGTGGCTATTTTAGATCAGTCCTTCCATCCTCGCCTTTCTTTCAAACACGGTAATTTAAATTGTTCAATTATTAATAATCGTATTTCAGGGAAGTACGTGAAAAATAACTTGTCTTTCGTTTGCTTTATCGAACAAGACACCGCTACTGGTATTCAGTATGAAAACATCATTAGAAGAAATTGGTTTAACAAAATGGCTAAACAAGCGGCTAGTGGCATTAAAAAGTACCTGGAATTTTATTTGTTAATTCTCCCCTTCAATATTCGCCAGCTAATGCGCTTATCATTCTTAGGAAAAAACATGGAACTGTACCTCCCCTTGGTCTTTCAAATCAAGCCCAAAGACATAGCAGGAAATTGACCAAAAATGCTGCCCAAACTCTGCTCACAGCCAGTAAGTTGACATCATCATCTTTCTTTCTTTCTTTTTAGTGTTAAGCGTCTATAATTGATTGTTAATTTTAAAGGAAGTAAAAGCAGTTCTAAAAGGAGAAGAATAGTGAGAGCAAACAAAAATGACGAAAACTGTCCAGAATCATCAGAACCTCTTAGGAGAGTTAGAGATAGGAGGAGAAGTCGATCAATTTCCAGTGGAAGTTCAAAACATTGTTCACCTAGTCCATCACCCGTTCCACCGACAAATGGAGAATCATCTATGGATTTGAACCCATCCACTTCCTCAGGGAAAATAGGAGTTTTGGAGCATAAAAGAAAGCGTCTAGATGACGCTTATGACATCAATAACATTGTCATTCCCTACAGCATAGCCTCGGCCACTAGACTAGAAAAATTGCAGTACAAAGAAATTTTAACACCAAAGTAAATATATATCACACTTCTTCAAGTGTTATTTCTTTTACCAGTTTAATTACCTTCTTTTTCTGTTTTTCAAAATTAGATGGAGGGTTTTAGAAACTGAAGCCAATTTAGCTTCACCCGTACTTGACGAGTGGGAAGATATTTCCGATGAAACCTTCTTAATTCGTCATTTAAAGTGCGAGGAAGAAGAGAAACGCAAATTCCTTAGTTACGTAAATGTGCAAGGGCGTTCGCGGTCACGTAGTGTTCGAACAGACAGTGGGGCAAACACGCCAGATCCAATGTCCCCTGCCCCTAATGATCTAAATGTTCAGGATTCCTCTCAAAGCTGGAACTCTCCCGTGGCTTCTCCTCCGCCTCCATTGGTTAGTTGCTCTCAAAACCATCCATTGGATTCTGCGGGCAATGGAGAAGAAAGTTCCACCCCTACTAACAATAATACATCACGTTCGGAACGAAAGAGAATGCTTTCAATCTCTAAAAGGACCTCTGAAGAAGATCGACTACCGCCACCGCCGCCTTTGTTCGGTGATGAATTTGCTACCATGCCTTATGAAAATCGCACCTTTCCACTTACGGAAGAGGAATACGATGAAATGTGTAAAGTTTCCACCCATATTGAAAATGAACCGCCAACGGAAACTACTGTTGTTGAATCTGTCACGGTTGAGGTTGAAAGTTCCACCACCACCACCACCAAAGAAAATGAAAGTTTACCACCAACGCCTCCTCTGATGGAATCTAGCGGTGGCTCTGTTCCTGATGAGGATGATCCAAATGATCCTGAATGGGTTTCTACATTACCTGGTTGAGAAACGTAATTTTTCTGATAGCGAACACGTGAAACGAGTCGTTTTAGTTTCCGGGTCAGAAGACGATAAACGATTATAACTGAAAAACAAAATATATAGCTTCGATAATTGCTCTTGACTGTATTATAAATAAGATTTTTTTTCTAACAAATGACTCTTGCTTGTAAAACTAACAAAAGATGAATACAAAAAAAAAAAAAAAAAAGCATTCACGTCACAAAGAAAAAAGTTAAAAGTAAAACTTAAAAGCCGGTTTATATGTTTACTTATTGTTTTAATTTTTTTTTTTTTTTTTTTTTCCTACAAAACAAAAGTTTGTCAAAGAACCTTTCCTTTTTCATTTGGGTTCGTTCTTTCTTTATCAGTAAGAAGAAAAAACAAAAGATTGTACATTTTTCTAGAAAGGTGACGAGAACGAGAAAGAAGTTTAAATTCCAATTATTCCACTATGCCCGAAAAAAAAAAGGAATTTTTAGGCACAAACGTTAATTCACTCTATCTATAGCGGGAAAAATTATGATAAGATAATTAAAAACAAACAAAAAAATACTAAAAACTATAGCCAAAAAAAACCAAAAAAAAAAGAAGTTATTAAAAAACTATAATTTTACCTTTACATTAATTAAAAGATAAAAGATAAAAAAGAAGATTAAGTGTTTACTCGCTTAACGAGTTTGTGTAAATGTAAATATGTATTTCTTCAATTCAATTTATAACCCGTTCATTTTATTTTTTTTTTTTTTGTTTAGCTCATATTCACCCTCCTTACCCATGTTAATAAATCTTCGTTCACTTATCTATAAAAAAAAACACATTTCTATAATTAGATTAATTAATGAAGTGAAAAATCTAGTTGTTTCTAGATTGATTTTTTTTTCCTTTTACTCTTATTTTTTTTCTTTCTTCTTTCTTTTCATCAATTGCATTTATATAACAAACAAACAAACAAACAAACAAACAAACAAACAAAATTCATCAGTGTACAGCTTTAGAAGAAGAAGAAGAAAAAAAAATCATCTTCCCATCTTAATTAATTAATTAATTAATTCTTAAACACCGATACTTTTTTTTTTTTTTTTTAGATTTTTGTGACTAAAGTGTATAACTGGTTGGTTTAATTGGTATATACACAAATGAGTTTTTTCCTATGGAAAAAAAATTGAGAACCCCACCCCCCTTGCCCCCCTTCTTTAAAACAAATTTCTAGTGAGAATGTAATATGTTAATTAATTAACCACCTGTTGTCACCAAAAAAAAATTTCAGTGATAACCGCAGTGAGAAAAAATAAATCCTCTGCGTGTGCCTCAATTGAAGGATTTGATTTTTATTTTGCCCGATTTCTAGCTTAGAGCGGCAGAGCTCTTGCTTGGAAGGGGAGGAAATGGGAGGCGATAAGGGTAAAGGAAATATTGTTTTGTGTTCTCTTCCCGTTTCTCTCCGCAATTAATTACCCCCATCAGAAAAGGGGGGATGCGTGACGTTACTCTTACTTCCCCCCGTCTTAACTGAACGCTCTCAGCCCATACGTTACCCCTAAATTAATTATTTACTGCCCAGAAAGTCATTTAAGTTATAGGATACACATAAATTTGCTTCTATTATTTTTAAGGGAAATTAATTATGGATAAATAGCAGGGGTATTTTCTTTAATTACACTTAAACTTTTAATTATTTTAATATTGCGTGCGTTATGCAACTGGAAGGTAGGGAAAAAAGGGAGAGCGGGAAATGACGTCACTCCAATTAGATCCCTGTCGGTGTCGGACGGTGCGATTGGTTGGAAACTACTGAGTCAGTCAGTGCGTGAGCGCGGTCACCGTGGTCGAAATCGGTCTTTCACCCGTTCGTTTTGTTATTAATTTTAATTGCGTGATCATTAATATAAAGCCAGAAAGATGTGTGGCGGTTTTACATGCTCAAAAAACGCCTTAACAGCGCTTAATTTTCTATACATTGTAAGTATTTACTGATTTTTACCTTCATCCTTGGGTTCGTGGCTTCTTTAAATGTTTGTAAAATTCAATTTCCAACGTAAGCCTTGGTTCTGTTACCAAGCGCAGCGGGTGGGGATGGGGAAGCTAGATAAAATCCACCATATGATAATTAATGACAGTTAAAATAAACGTATTAATAGCCTTCCATGTTAATACGTTTATAGCAATCTAAAATTTAAGCGTAATTCCATCTTTTTAGCTGGTTTCATTCATCCTCATTGGAGTTGCAGCTTATGGAAGAGTAGCGAGTATAGTGACAAATATTGCCATTATAGGCGGTATAATAGCTTGTGGGGTATTTCTATTCTTGTTATCGTTACTTGGGCTTATTGGAGCCATCAAACACCATCAAGTGCTGCTCTTTTTCGTATCCTTTACATGATTTTATTCCAGAAAATAGGGTAATGGCAGCCCTCTGCCTTTGACTGTGTTAAGCTCTATGGGGAAATAACATGGGGTGTCATTAGTCTTTATCACTCCGCAAGGTTATTCCCTTGACTTAGTTTGTACTGTAGTACATGGTAATCTTATTTCTCCTGTTTGTGGCTCAATTCGCAATTGCATGCGCATGCTTAGCTTTTAACCAAGAACAGCAACACGAATTAGCCGAGGAAGGATGGCGTCGAGCTCCGATGCATCTCAAAACAGACACCCAAAAAATGTTCAAATGTTGTGGATTTACCAATCGTACTGAAGCTGATGAACATATGCGAGGACCTGATTGCAAGGAGGTACCAATTTTGAATTAATTATATTGCAAGCCGGTCTCAGTAAGTATAAAACTCTTATTTCTCAGGTAACTTCTTGTTGCCCCTCTGAAGAAAATTGTAATTGCCCACCTTGTTGGAGACTACTTAGCGCTGCCATTGACAATGCTTTGAAAATTAGTGGAGGAATTGGATTATTCTTTAGTTTTACCGAGGTAAATTAAAGTTAACTTAACATAAGTGCAAAGGAAATTAGATAGCTTTAAAAATTAACAAACTAGTTTAAATAGAGTAGTGTCGGTAAAGAGGGGAGTACCTCCCTCTAGGTGCGCTTTTGTAAGAGGGGATACTGTACGCGCCTGGTAGGGGGGATGACACTGAGCTAGAGCTAGATGTCAGTTCTACGTATGCAAACGTCATACCCTTCTATCTCTTAGCTCAGTGTCATCCCCCCTACCAGGCGGCGCGTACAGTATCCCCTCTTACAAAAGCGCGCCTAGAGGGAGGGATACGCAGTCTACTCCCCCCCTCTACCGACACTATTCTAGGGTATGACGTTTGCATAGTAGAACTGACATTACTCTATTGTTGAAAAGGAACCTAGACATAAGCGCTACTAATCTTTTCAGTTTGTGGGTGTCTGGCTAACAGTAAGATACCGTAATCAAAAAGATCCCAGAGCCAATCCTTCTGCATTCTTGTGATTTAACTAACACCTAACACTCTTCTCTTCTACTACTCTTTTCTTCTTGTTATGTTTGGGAGGTAAACTAACTAATCTTCCATCCAAAAACAAACTGCTTTATTTTATTTTAACCCTTTTATTTTATTTTGCTTTTCTTTTATTTATTTTTATTTATTCAACTAACCCCAACCAAAATCCTAAAATCCTTTAATTACACAAACTAATGATAATTAAATTACAGATTATCAGCGTATGGTTGGCTTATCACTATAGGAAATTACGTAATCCTTTAGCCAATCCTAACAGTTTCTTTTGAATGTGCCAATACATTTTTTTTCTTTATTTGAATAATTTTTTGCATTTATTTATTCAAATTGAGCTTTAATGAAATAAGAATAAAAGATTAATTTCTTTTTAATTTAATTAATTTGAAAAATAAAAGAAAAGAATGAAAGAAACTTAATGAAAGTGATCAGTTAGGATAGGAATTTAATTTAACATAAAGGGGGCTACTTATTTCCTAATTAAAATTAAAACTAAAACTAAAACTAAGCATTCCATTTAATGATGTAAGAGTAACGAATAGAAAAATGGAGTGTTTTTGTTTTGTTTTCTTACGATGACTTGTACTCGGTACCTTTTTTCAAATCATGCAACTTTGAAATTAAATATTATAAAATGTAATAAAATGTTCTAGTCAAGGGATAATTTTATTTTTCAACCAATGTGATTGTACAGTACATTCTTGGTAATTTAAAAATGGAGAAATAAAAATCTTCAATTAAATGTACTTTAATTCGATTTTTGTTTAATGAAAGCAGAAGTATATTCGAGAGAAGTGTACAAGCACAAAGCGGGGTAAGTGTAACGTCACTCTTCCCAACATCAGAACATTTAGAGCAAGGTTACTAAACCGAATCACATACACGATAAATAGTTCCCTCATCATTACTCTATTAGCGTTTAAATATTTGGCAAGACGCATGCATGCGCTTGTGCATTTTTGTCCCACGTCAAGACAATCAAGGTTTGTGGGATGATTGCTGGGGATTTAGTGCCAAACAACGATAGAATTCACCTTACGGTGCGAGAGTTACCCATTTGTAGTTTGATAAGCGGGAAAGCAAACTAAAAGGTGAACACTGAGCCTGGGAAGAATGACGTTACATAACTAAAGCATTAAGAGGATACAGAGTGTCATCCTTCTTCTATTATCCCCTTCTGATGAAAGTTATTAAAACAGGTTCCTTCTTAGATTGCAAATGATTGAATTAGTAAGTATGGTAAGGTTGGTAATTCTTTTAAAGGTGATAAACACTGATTATCTCAGAACTCAGAAGACAAAAGAGATATGCCTAATTCAGCGGAATTTTATCTTCAATATGACTATTCTATTTTGAGATAAAATGAGTCTTGCAATCTTGAGAAAAAGTGCAATTTAATCATTATATACAATTGGAAATTACAAATGGCTGATTAATAGTTATTTCTTCTGTTATCCCGTTCACGGTGATAATTAGGCCTGTCATAAGAAGATCGCCTATCTTCTCTGTCTCTGTAAGAATTGGAACTTCCCCCCTGATTGTCATGCCTATTCCATCTATCATCTCGATTTCTCCATGATTGATTTCCATCACGGTTGTTGTCTCTTCGATTCCTTTGGTTTTGATTCCAGTTGCCACGTTGTCGAGGTGGTCTAGCGTCCCATGGGTAAACAAATGGTGGAGTGGGTGCTTCCGCAGCTAAAGTTTTTTGAAATTCTTCATCCTCATCTGTGAATCGGTGTTTGAATTTTTCCTCCATCTGCTTTTCTTCTTCACTAAGGTCTACCATGATACAAGTTCCTGAATTTTGGGTTTCATCACCACTGTTTGATGAGCTTGAATTAATTTCTGCCATATTTTGTCTTATAAATGCTGAAAACAAAACTCTCAAGTTGATTGAAAGGGTGACGGACTGACCACTGACGGCCAAAATCTAAGAATATAAAATAAGTCTCTTTTTGACCGATAGACGGCGCTACGAGCTGGTGTTATTTTGTGTAGAGTTGGGGATAAAGCCTAAAGGTAGAAAGGGTGGCTGGGGGCTGCCGGGTCCACTCTCTGCCACCGAATAATTTCCTCCCTGTTTTCGGTCCTTGGGGCGTGGCCCCTTGGGAAAGCCATTGTAAAAGTTAAGAGGAAAAGTAGTGCCTTTAGGCAAATTTTAATTAATTAACTTGACAAAATGTAGTTTTTGTCAAACAAACTTAAAACTATAGATTTCTCTTGGAATATTAAAAATATAATTCTTTGCGGAATTTAGCGTATGAAATTAAAGCAAAACTGATAACTGCAATACACTTGTCAAAGTTTCCCGGCGGAGTAATACTTTCAATGGATAAAAGACAATGGGCGCCATTTGGCAACAGTTGAGTTTTCGTGTCTGCTGCTCGTTAAACCCGGCATTGTGTTAATGGATCTCCCGTTAAAACAATTTTCTTCAGTTTTAAAGTGATATAATTATTATAATTAATTACAATAAGTTATTGTGATACATCCAAGTTTCCAATCGAGTTATCACACCTGGGACTTACTAAAGAAATTTGGAATAAAGAACTTTGAAGTTAACCTGTTTGAAAGCCATTTATCCAAGCCAGGAACATAAAGGCACCAATAGTTCATCAACTTGGGTAAGTTTCCATTCAATTTTTATTACCCATATGTCATATTTATTGTATTGTTAGACAATTTTGGGGCATAAACCAAACGCGAAGTAGTCTATCAACAGTTAATTCTCGTATTTTGGTGTTGTTGAATTCATTGTTAGTTTGATTTTAAATATCAATCCAATAAGCCTTGGTCAACATATCCACCTGAGTCCTTTGTCTTGCTTGGCAAATCAAGGGCCTCAATTCAGCAGTCGCTTTTTACCAGGTTGCGAACATTTCCTCCTATCGTTTTTAAAACCTGACTAATCAATGCGATGAATAAACTAATCAAAGTTCGTTAAATTCCTGATTCATCCTGTTTTTCCCACCTCGTCTTTTTTGTTTCATTCCTAATGGAATGCGTACTCAAAGAACTTCTGTATCTTTTATCATTTGCTGATTTCTCATGTTTTGTTTGTTACGACTACAATCACTAGTGAACCATTTAGTGAACAAATGCAGTTCGCTACAATCATTTGTAAACTATTTAGTGAACAAATGCAGTTCGCTACAATCATTAGTAAACTATATAGTGAACAAATGCAGTTTGCTTCAGTCATTTGAAAACTATTTAGTGAACAAATGTAGTTTGCTTCAATCATTAGTAAACTATTTAGTGAACAAATGTAGTTTGCTACAATCATTAGTAAACTATTTAGTGAACAAATGTAGTTTGCTACAATCATTAGTAAACTATTTAGTGAACAAATGCAGTTTGCTTCAGTCATTTGAAAACTATATAGTGAACAAATGCAGTTTGCCTTAGTCATTTGAAAACTATTTAGTGAACAAATGCAGTTTGCTTCAATCATTAGTAAACTATTTAGTGAACAAATGCAGTTTGCTTCAATCATTAGTAAACTATTTAGTGAACAAATGCAGTTTGCTTCAATCATTAGTAAACTATTTAGTGAACAAATGCAGTTTGCTTCAATCATTAGTAAACTATTTAGTGAACAAATGCAGTTTGCTTCAATCATTAGTAAACTATTTAGTGAACAAATGCAGTTTGCTTCAATCATTAGTAAACTATTTAGTGAACAAATGCAGTTTGCTACAATCACTAGTAAACTATTTAGTGAACAAATGCAGTTTCCTACAATCATTAGTAAACTATTTAGTGAACAAATGCAGTTTGCTACAATCACTAGTAAACTATTTAGTGAACAAATGCAGTTTCCTACAATCATTAGTAAACTATTTAGTGAACAAATGCAGTTTACCGGGCACTTTTCAATTGAAAATAAAGTCGATATTCGTGCCCAGCACCATCAAAATGGCCAGAAACAACAAAACATAAAGTAAAATACTTTTTTCAAACAAATAAAAACATAAAGGACCATATAAACTGTTAAAAGTACTATTATGGGGTCATACTCGTATAATTTCAACATCTTTTGATTGTTTGGGGACAACCTAAAACGTATCAAACCCTCCTGCGTACAATACCCAGTTTTGTAATTCCCGCGTTTTGGACTGAAAATTTCCCACGTGTCTTTTTTGTTTACATACGGACGACACTACCTTACTAGCCGAGGCTTGCGCGATACATAATATGATAAAATGGAAGAAATATTTCTGTACGCGGATTCTGACAGTTTAAGGGAGGAAGTTTTAATCAAAACTAATCGCGTTGCTAATTTAAAATCGCGAGGAAAAGTTATCAGAACCGTACGAGAGCAGTACTTGAGAAAAGAAGTACATTGTAGGAGTTTATTATGCTTACACGTTAAACGTTCAAATGATGAAAATTGTTGGAATAGAAGCGTTGATAGAAACAAAATTCGTAAGTTTAGACGTACTCCTGAATTTTGTGAGTGAATTTCTTAATTATTCAACGTTTTAGATGACAGGGGAGGTTGTTTACCCATTGGTTCCACGCATTACATCATACCTTGCTACGATATTGTTAAAAATTACCTTGAGATATTTGAACTTCCTGATATAACTGGCATCATTTTCTTGCAATCCATTGCTAGTTTGGTAGCAAATTCTCATACGACAATTATCATACGTTACCATAATGATTGAAATTGCCCCAATTTAGATGATCAATGACGTAGGGAAACGTCAGTACAATAAAATTCTAAACATAGTTAGGGATGGCACGAAAAGCTCGGCAGTTTTTCTTAATGAAATTGGTTATGACACACATGTACCCCGAGTTACGGGACAGTCCATTGGAGATTGGTTAATGAATGTAACGTATAAAGCTGCAAAATGGTATATGGAACATTTGCAAGGGTTAATGCCATTAGTTATTGTTACTGAAAATGAAACTGTAAGAGATAATCGTCAATCTCTTTATTTCATTTTATTTACTAATTTGCCTTCAAAAAATCTTTTTAAGATGATACAAAAATACCATAATGATACCAAGAATATCTTTGTGATTCATTTAAAACAATACCTTGAGGAATTCTGGTCCGATATAGTTCAAGCCCAAGAACTATACGAATCAATCTCCATGAATTTGGAGGAAGAATCGGGCAAAGAATCTGAAAAACTTTATTCTCAGTACATACCGTCTGAAGTAATAACAGTGGGGATTAAAAGTGGTCGTTATTTTGAGGGAAGACTTAGGGTCAACAAATACAATGCCCAGGAAGAGGCTTTTGTGTCCATTTCAAAGTATTGTCACGTTCTGTCATTTTAAAGATCGTTCGCACGTTTCGTTCTATAAAATTGATATTTAATTAAGAGTTGGGACGAAAGACTCCGCTGATGTTATCATTCTTGGAATGAAGAATCGAAATAGAGCAGTTGATGGGGACGATGTTGTAATTGAAGTTTTGAAAGACTCTGAAGTGAAATTAGCCACAAATTTTTCTAAAGGAAAAGAACTTTTAGTCGGGAAAGTAGTGTCCATAGTTCAGAGGAGATGGAGGGATTACGTTGCGGTCTTTCAAGATGACGATGTTGGTTGAATTGAGATCATACTGATCGTTTCTCGTTTTAAAATTGTTGCATTTTTAAACATCAGGACTTGGGAAGTAACCGAAAGGGTGGAAATTCGGTAATAGTAGTCCCATACGATTATAGAATCCCTAAAATTCGTATCCGTACAACGCAAGCGCAAGATTTGCAAGATCATAGAGTTGTAGTACGAATTGATCGATGGGAAATAGATTCGAATTATCCACAAGGACATTTTGTTAAAACGCTTGGAAAGATTGGGAATTTAGAAACTGAAGTATCGACACTTTTAATTGAACATGGCGTTTCTGTTCTGCCATTTTCAAAAGGATTGGTCAGTCCCTTCTATTGTTGTTGTTAGATTTGTTTGTTTTAAACTAAAAGAGGAAATTGGAATTTCTTTTCCAATTACTAAAAAGTAGCTGTCGCAACTTCCTGTTGTTACTCCGGACAAGCCATGGTCCGTGGATAATGACGAAGTATCAAAACGTAGAGATCTAAGAGATACTCATTTGCTATTTAGCATTGATCCAAAGGGTTGCGAAGATGTTGATGACACCCTATCTATTCGGTTCAGACTAATTTATTTCACTTTAAAATAAGCAGACTTTATAACTTACGAAGTAATATCTGTAGAGAGCTCGACAATGGAAATGTTGAACTAGGAGTTCATATAGCTGATGTAACTTATTTTGTACCAATGGATTCATTAGCTGATTCCGAAGCCAAAGCTAGATCAACTACGGTTTATTTAGCAGATCGTCGATATGATATGTTACCGGCAGTTTTAAGTGCCAATTTATGCTCTCTTTTGAGCGGAGTGGATCGTTACGCAGTCAGCGTTTTATGGGAATTAAATAGTAAATTTGAAGTTGAAAATATTTGGTTTGGGAGAACTGTGATTAAGTCGTCTTATAAACTGTTTTACGAGGTAAATTCCGAATCAATCGAAAGATTTTTCGATATAAGACATGTACAAGATTGAAGTTTACGTAGGTTGCGCAGTTAATTTTGGATGGAAAAACGTTTGTCGAAGTTAGGGAAAGTATTAACGAATTGAAGGTTTTAACCTACGAAGAAGGGAAGAAAAGATTTAAACAGTTAAAGGGAACTTTAGAATGTTTGACTATTATCGCGAGAAGTTTGAAAAATAAAAGACACAGAGCAGGTGCTGTTGAATTAGACAGCCTCGAAGTTCAGTTTGAATTTGATGATGTCAGGCAGAATCAGCTAGACACTCCCAAACCCAAAGAGGTTAGCAATAAAATTTAAAACTCATTTTCTGAGTCTGAAACCAGCATCGGTGAATGTTTCTTTCGTTATTGTAAAGCATTTAGAAATTCACGAAACAGTCGCGGAATGCATGATATTCGCCAATCATTGGGTTGCGAAGAAAATATCCGAAGTCTTTCCGCACGAAGCCATAGTAAAGAAACTTAAAAGAAAAAATATTTATATGGCGATATATTTTTAAAATAAATCTTTAATATTAGCTAAGGCATCATCCCCCTCCTCGAATGAATGATTTAATGGAATTGAAAGACATCGTTCTTTCATTGGGGTTTAACTTTGATGTCTCTTCTAACAAAGGATTAAATGATTCATTAAATATGGTACAAAATCCAAATGACGCGCATCTTAATACGGTATGAAAGTAAAATGTATTTGCCAAGTATATACATCAGTTCTGAACACAGTGTTCATTCAGATCCTTCGAATGATGACCACGAGAGCAATGTCCGAAGCGAATTATATCTCGAGTGGCTCATTTTCCAGCAACGAATATTACCATTATGGCTTGGGTTTAGAGAAATACACCCATTTTACTTCTCCAATTAGAAGATACGCTGATATTATTGTTCACCGTCTTTTACTATACGCTGTTAGTGAAACAGGCTCTTCCGTTAATATATTATCTAATGAAGAACTTCAAGATCTTTGCGGTCATATTAATTACAAACACAAAGTAACTCCACTAACTCGCAAACGCAGGTTTTAAATAATTTGATTTCTGTATGTAATCATTTTTAGGCAGCGAAAAATATTCAGAAAGATTCGTCACAATTATTTCAAATCTTATTCTTCAAAAATTTGGAGGTTAACGATGTTAGAAGAAACGCCGAAGGAGTTGTTTATAATTTAAGGAATAACGGAGTTGTTGTTATTATTCCCGAATATGGCATGAAAGGAATGGTTGCCTTGAAAAATAAAGAGGAACAAGTGGCTGTTGTTAAAAATGGCCGAGTAACCTTTGAACCCGGACAGATAATTCAATCCGAAGGGAAAATAACCGTTCAAAGTGAAGGATACTATCAAACCTACACTTACTTTGATAAATTGATGGTTAAAATCAACGTTCAGGAATCTAGAGTTCACGCTACTAAATTTTCTTTTGATTTATTGGGATTAAAATCGAGTGTGTCTCCCGGTTTTGCTCAAAAAATAGATCTCGTTACGGTAATTTGTTAATTATTGAACTGTAATTAGGTGGATTTTTTTTATTATAATTAATTTTATAGGAAGTTAAAAGCCAATTAGCCGATAACGAGGAGGAGAAATTATCGACTGATAACGAGGAGACTAAAAAAGAAACGAGCTTGTACCAATTAATGTTGGAAATGAAACAAATGTCATTAAAAGTTCCTTAATAAAGATTTTTTAAAAATGTGTTGAAATTAATTTAGTAGAAACAAATAATTAAAAGCAATGATGTAACATACAGTTTATTATTACTCTTTTAATCTCTAAATGCAATTATTGTTATAGACAGTACGACAAATATAGTACATGGATTGAAAAATCATGGGTATTATAGAGACGGCGGGAAATAGTAGGGTTGGGGGGAAAAAGGTTTAAACCGCGTTTATGTACATGAAAAGATGTTGAAATTACGCCAATCAATAAGATAATAATAGAACCAGAATTATGTAATTTAGTTAACACTTGAACATGTCGCAGAGTAGTTTTTCCATGGGTGTGTTGCCGATTGTCCTGTGAAAGAATAGCATCTCAATATGGTCAGCGGCAACGTAGCGTAGTAATGGGAGCATTAAAAGTAGACGGCCGAATCTGCGGGAGAAACCCAAACTATTTCTTATATTATATTTAATCGATTCTCAACCGATTAAAACCCCTTTTTATCCATCTTTAGTTAAAACAGATCGAGAGTAATTTTAAAATCATTTTTACCTGACTGGGTGGGTTGGATGTTGATTTTTTACGTGTTGTTGTAACATGAGCTGCGCTTGATCTTGTAAGTTTTCAACTTGATGACAATCTTTAAGTCCCCGTGCATCTATGAAATTAATTTAAAACAAAATTTGAGAAATTAATTTGCTAATGGGAAAAACCCGCATTTAGGGGCAAGGAAATAAGCTTATTTCCAATATAACCCCTGTAGAAATGTTTCAACACACGCACAGGGATGTTAAGCGGAGAAAACAATATATAGGCGTCGTTATACGAAAAAAACTCTTACCTGATTTAAACAGAACGATAGCTTTGAGACAGGCGAACTCCGCAGGATCTACTCCAACAGTTTTGAATCGAGAAAACGCTTCTTGCAAAGTTCGAACGTCAGCTAAAGTGCAGGCGGCTGCTTTTCCGTTAGAAGGGAGTCCGCTAGTCACGTGCTCCGATGGCGTAAAGAGAGGACTGCTTTCTAAGGGCATACACCATTGAATAGCGCACAGCAGAAATAGTTCCGCCCAAGTTTCCTCCAATAAAATAACCTAAAAAAAAGGCAACAAAAGTCATCCAATCAGAGCCTGAGAGACGAAAGATCATCCCATATCCTCTCCGAATCTCTCGGAGAACGCGTTCGTTGCCATGGTTACGGAATAGAGAGAGAGGCTTACTTGATCTCTGAATGGTAGATTAGCGAAGGATGGTAGGTTTTTGGCCCATTTAACAGCCATGAAGAGAAGGCGCGCTGAAGACTCGTATATAGTTTCTTGGTGACCCGCATGAGGGGAGCAAGGGTATAGCGCAATGTCTCCGTAAGAGGGTGCCGCCACTGATGGGTGACTGATAGTTGTCGCGGGGTGAATTGCCGCGATTGGACGTTCGCCCTCCTCTCGTACTGAATCTCCTGGACTTCCTCCTTCTTCTATGTAATTACATATAATTAAGACATGATGTAAAAAGAAAAGGAATGGTTAACTTTATATACCTTCTTTGGTTTCGTCTCGCTCCATTTTGGGTCGTTCAGCCGCGGCAGCAGCGGCTAACATATTAGCTTGCAATAAACTTCGGTGTTGGGCAGCGAGGGCGGCCGCTGAACTCGGAGGAAAGACTCCGACTGTCGCGGCGACACCATCTCGGATCATCCGTTCGCTGTCCATTTCGGAAAGTGATTCCGGTCTAATAGTCGCTGTGTTTCTGGGTTGCCTTTCGTTTTGAACAGCTGTATTAAAAGAATAAAATAAAACTCTAAACTTCTAAAATCTCTATTAAACCGAAGAAATTATCTTCCCGTTTAAGGCGACTGGCGCCAGATGAATAAAGTAGGCCAAAAATAGACAATGAAGTGGGAGGATTTAAAATATATCACTGGGTGTTTTTTTTTTCTACGTAAATCACTTACACGTACCGTCTTTATTCATGCCCATCTGCAAACACTTCTTAAGTCTGCAAGCCTGACATTGATTTCTATGAGCTTTATCTACAACGCAACTTCCGGTTCCCGCTTGGCAGCTGATAAGAAATACGTTATTAAAATAACTCGGTTCTTTTTCTTTGAGAATCTTGTTCAATTTAGTCTCAGTCTTACCGATAGATGAGTTTTCTTCGAACGCTTCGCTTGAAGAAACCGCTGCAGCCATTACAGGCTAAGATGCCGTAATGCTTGCCGCTCGAGGTGTCTCCGCATACGACGCAAGTTAAACCGGGAGATGGGCGATGCTTTAAAGGTCCGCCCCCGGATCCGCCTCCTCCGCTGTTACCCCCGTTTGACGGCCCCCCTAATCCTCCTCCGCCGCCGCCACCGGACGAACTGGCCGAAGAGATCCCGCTTCTCGGGCTCTCCCTATTTCCGGTTGTGCATAAGGAAAGGGGTCCGATTTGCGTCGGATGATGTAAAGACGGGGACCCGTGATGCGGAATGGGTTGAATGGGTAGTCCCCCGTGGGGTCCCGGTAAGAAAAATCCGTGTACTGACACCGTGGTGGCTGCTGTTGACCCCGAAGCCGTCGGAGAGTGTATTCTTGTACCTTGGTCCGAAAGGGGTGAACGATCACCGGTGAAAGAGCTTGGAGAATGGGAGGAATCTGCTGCCACTGATGAATAACCTAGAATTAAATCGAGGAACATTCTTATTCAACTAAGTTTCGTACGGATTTATATCAAATTTAGATTAAATTTCCTTTTGAAAATTTCCTGATTTGTAACTTGATAACATACCACCCCCCACTATAAAAGTTTACCCGCCTTTTTATTAGAGGCAAGCGAGAAGAACCCTCTCTTGGAAAGGATCGAGAAACTTCAATCTTCGGGGAGTTTTTAGCCTAATGCTATTTGTCGCTTGACAGCCTAAGAAAGAGACTCCCGACCCCGCAAAAAGCTTTTCAATTTCAACTCGACCGAAATCCCTTCTCCTAACCTTCCTTCCATTCGAAAGCTTTAACACCGATCCCCCTCTATGCCTATATACCAAAATATATTTTGACCCATGCAGCTCTATTGAGTATAGATGCTCTAGTATAACAATCAAATAACAGGAGACGGGGTGTGTGTGTGGCAGGGGGTATACAACGGAACGGCGCGCGACAAGATCTGTTTCGATTAGAAAAAATTCTATTTGCTTCATCACATCACATCAGTGAGGGAGGGAGTCTTGATAAAATTTTGGTGGGTTTGAAATATAACACTTTAGAACGATCGCGCTGGTGGGAAGAATCGCTTGAATGGACGGTCCCTTTAACCCCGAATGTAGTGGTAGTAGTATAACTGGAAGAAACTTATAAAATCCGTCACGTCCTTTTTAAAGCGCGGTGTCTAGGTCCGTGCTGGCGAAGTTAAGTCGGTTCCGATTGCGTGCAAGGGAGGATGGAGGTCCTGTATATATGTGTATAAAAGTCGGGATCACGCGCGCTCTCTTTTCATCCCGAGCAGTTCCTAAAGGATAGAAGAGTATCGTATCGAACTATCCTCTTCCAGTACAGTATTCCCGCTTTTTTACCCATGATCCCCCGGCAACCTCTCGGTTCAATTTCCGAAAGCGAGCTTAACGTAAATCACTAGTCTCCGACGGGGCCAGCTACTAAAAAGCTATAGATGGTGGTGCATGGTGGTCTGAAACGTGCTCTCCGTACTCTCGATCCCTAGATGCTATATATATCCATCCTTCCAAGGTTTCTCTTCCTATACTTGCCTTGCCCTCGGGGAAAATATAAGAAATCGGGAGTTCAGGTACTAAGCTCCTTTAGCTTTTCTTTCTGAAGCCTGAGGAAGAGGAAAGGAATTCTGGGGTCTTCGTGTAGGGCTGGAAGAAAGGGACTTCGGTGTGTTTGATCTGATGTCTTTCGTGTTCCTTTTGTTATTATTATTTCGGGAGGGAAGCGGGGGCGGTGGGAGTTAGGCTTAACTTTCGAGAGTGGATCAATATGAAGATGGAAGGTCGTAATTTGAAGTGAAATTAACTATATATAGTTGGTCTTCATTGGAGATTGCTGACGTTATTGTAATTAGTTCGATCTCATTCTGAACCATGTTTATTGCATGGGTATCCATTTTGGTATGGTCTTAGAATTTTCTTAAATTGAACTCAAAATAATAACAAGGCAACGTTGAAAATATTTTACTTTTTGCTACTTTTAAGACGAGGGCCATAACGTACACGTGTACTTACTGGGGTTTCTTGATCACTTGCCGAAATCTAATTAAAAGTAGTCTGCCGCCTAGACAAAGGTTTTGAGCCGGTACCGCGCTAACCCTGGGTCGGTCCGCCGATCGATGTATAACATACTTAAAGACGCGGGATGTATACAATAGAAGAGGGGGTTCCATTGTTCTCGTCTTGCATTGTGTGTACACTAAAATCGCGGAAGCATCGCGTCAAGAGCAAATTCACCTCTTCTTTTTAATTCTTCGTGTCCTCTTTTCTCTTTCAATTCCGGGAAAGGGGTTGGGGGACGGATGAAATCCCGGGCCAAGTGAAAATGTTTACGCAATAAGTTATAGCCTATCCACTTCCTTAATTCAGCAGAGTCTGTGATTTTTCTGAACTAAGATTTTTCTACTACTACTACAGCAACTGCAGGGGTATACACCGGGACTTTTCGGCTAGCCCACATTAAGGGTATCTGAATTTTTTTTATATATAATTTTTTCTTTTAAATATGAAATAATTATATTGTGTACAGGGTGTTTCTGATGAGGCTGCCATAAATTAAGGGGGATATTCTTTGGGAAATCAATTTTGAGTCGAAAATGTAATTTCTATCTCCATTTTGCCACAAGGGACGCTGTTTTCAAGTTATGATTTGAGTGTTTTAGAGATGACCCCTTAATTAAATTAGCAATCATTGTCTAAATCAGTTTCTTAATTAAATTTAAGGGGTCATCCGTAAAATACTCCATCCAATCTTAACTTGAAAACAGTGTCCCTTATGGCAATCAAAATGGATGGAGATAGAAGTTACATTTTCGACTCAAAATCGTGCACCCAAAGAACAACATCCCCCTTAATTTATAGCAGACATATAAGAAACACCCTGTATTTATTTTAATAGAATAATCCTTGGAATTTATTAGATAAACAGTGACGAGAGATCGTGATAAAATGTTACGTATCATCTTTTAACTCGCTTGACCCCCGTCGTTCGCGGGCGGGAGTTTTTGCCATTCCTAAATCAGAATCATTTTCTATCTATTTTGGCTCGCGTTAGCGGTCTGGGGAGTGATTCGGTCGGCGTGCGTCTCTTTTAAGGGACGTAACGCATTTTCTAGATTGCTTTCTGTAGGCCTATACGCTTGGGAAGGGCTCGTAAAAAGCCGCGTTAGAATCTAGTCTCAATTCCATTGCCCGTCATAATCTTTTTTTATATACGTCGATTCGGGCGGAAAATATCGTCCTCCGATTTGGGTTTACGCCTTGTTGGCCGCGGGGTGAAGCGGATTTAGTAAATGCCCCCAATACCCGTTCCGTCACCCTCCTTTCAAAGCCCGGGCGACTCGAGGTCAAGCCATAAAAGGGGAGACGATGAAACGGATTGATTTGGGAATCCGCAGAGCGGCAATTATAACGCGAAAGTTAGAGTTAGTGCAACGGGGAATATCCTCCTTCCGAAATGACGGCAATCGAAAATTAATTACGTTAACTGCGTCTTTCAATGACTCGGGTTTCACTTATAGATCCCGTCTATTCGCTTCCTTTTATCAACATTGTCACATTATTTCCGGCATGCACCCTACTTTTACCCCCTCCCCCACGGCGTATAAGATAATAATTTGGTCACCCCTAATCCTGGGGTGACTTTAATCCGGACCCAAACCAGTAGCCCCTTGCATGGTTTCTCTTCTCTTCAATTAGACTAACCCGCTTTATTTATCCTAAATCGTATATACGAGATTTGTTCACAATTGTATACAGTATTTTCTCGTCTCAATATATACCCCTAGATGTTTGCTTACCCGTTTTGTAAGTTGACTTTTCGGTTAGCCCACTTTAAGGGGCATTGAAATATTATTTTATTATTTTTTTTTTAAACTTTAGTTAGAAACCGAAGTATTTAATCCTAAATCAATCGTAAATATTTTACGGATGTCCCCTATAGTTAAATTAGTATCGTCTTTTAGTTTATCAATTAAATTTAAGGGAGCATCCGTAAAATACTTCAATTTTAACTAACTTGAAAACGGTTTCCCGGACGGAAAAATGTCTTAAAAGTTACATTTTCAACTCTAAACCGCCCAAATAACATCACCCTTAATTTCTGACAAGAAAAACCGGCTGTATTTTTGAAACTATCGCAAATGTAAACACTAATATAATGCGTACAAGACTCGTATTATACATTCAAACAATTTGCTTTTGGCGAATTGACCCTTAGTGGGGTAGATTAGCTTCCCGCTGAAAGATGCGCCCTTGTCCATATATAAATATTATTCCGCTTATAAAACATTGAAAAGCTCTATTTCTAGATAGGAATTAAAAGGGTTTCCAGCGTAAATTGCGCTTTACTACCATAGAGCGCGCGCATTCGGTCAGGCTGTTCGTCCTCTAATCCCGGATATACGACTATAGTCATTCGATCCCGGCCGCGTTCATCTTCATCCCGCTGCAATGGACCCTAATTTGCATACGGGAAATGCTGGCGAAATTTAATTTCTCCGAGTGGTCTCGAGACCCGACGCGACCAAAATTCGTCCGGGGAAAAGGTGTTGAACACTCACTATACGATGGGTCCCGTCCCTTCCTCTAGAGAAGATTCTATTTGGTCTATCCGCAGGTGGCCCAGAAACTCTTAATTCAAAGACCCAGGGGCAGACAATCGAGCTGAGTCAAATTTTATTTATAAACCCCCCCCCCCCTAAGTCTGTCGAGTTAACGGAGGAAAAAAAAGTAAGATATAATTTCTAGACCATAGACGAAGACGACTCCGCAATCTCAATTGTCAGTTCGTTGGAACGTTAACCATGCAAATACCAGGAGCGTTGTCTCCTTAGAGACAATCTCAACTGAAGGTGACTGTTTACCCAGACCCAAAAGAGAGCCGAGAAGCTCTTTGAAATGTCGAGAATGGGAAACTTCGGCGCGGCGTAATTCCTGATTAGCATATCAGACCTTTTACCCCCCGTCTCCCTTCTTTATACATCTACATCTTTAAGAGGGTCCAGGGTTCTAGAGGGTAAGGGTTTTAGGAAAGGATTCTATAGGAAAAGGGCCCAAAAAAATATATTTCTCGATTATTTTTCTTTACCCTATCCTTGGAAAAGGGGAGAAGGGGGGACCAAGAGTTTCGAGTCAAAACTTTTTTGGCTGTTAAAAGGAAAGATAGTTTTATTTTTTTTTCTCCTTCCTTTTTGAGTTGCTTTTTTCCTTCGTTCAGGTTCAGGAAAGGTTGGAGATGGGGTTTATGGAAATACCCAAAACGCTCATAAAAGTTTATACGTAAGGAAAAATTTATCTATATATATCTAGCTGTTTAGCATATTAAGCCCCCCAAGTTTTTTGGGGAGGGGGTATCTATGGGTGACCCTAGAGAATATTTGGGCTGGTAGATGGTAGAATATTGTTACATATTTTGTGTAGCAAGAAAATATCTGCATGGAACTTTGTTATAGTTAAGGAAAAGTAAGATTAAAATTCACCAACCCCTTGCAGAGATGGCTGATTATTTTATCTATATTTTATGATTATGGTTTTTGGTTCGTTTGTACGCTAACTTGAAAGTGTCGGATGATATTTAAACACTTATTCGGGGTGTAAATATGGACGCAAACACAATTATTTAATCCTATAGAATTGGCCTTAAGGTTTATGATAATCAGTTCTAAAATTAATGTATTTTTCCATCCTGATACGTAATGGTACTAGAGATTTTGAAATGGTCACCCTGTGCTATAAATATAAGTAATCTTCTTCTTGTTTATTTAGTAATAATAAAATGGGTATAAACCGGCTGTTAATTAAAAGACAATAGATTCAGTTTATCGCACCCCCCCCCTCTTCCCCGTATAAAATGTCCGTTATAATTTACTGGCGGCGAGTATTCACCATTTGCGGGCGACGTTCCAAAACAGGTGTTTTTATCATAACCCGGGAAGCCGCCGCCATTTTCCTGCATTGTAACAATCGCCTATGAAATCTGACAGGATCGAACGACACCTTGCGAGAAGGGGGGCGCTAGGGAGGGGGTGGGTCCTGGTGACAGATTTTGGTGTTAAAAGTTCGGCAGGTGAGCTCACTTTCACTTATGTAGTCACCTCTCTCTCCTAGAAATTCTAGATTGACCCCCCTAGAGAAATAACTGTAGCGTTTTATTTCACGACGTATTCGATGGATTGTGATTTGCTCATATTCTATTCTCGACATCCCGACAGCTGAGTAAACTCGAATACGGGAAAAAGTACCTTGTCATTTTTCAAAAGATGACTGTCGTTGTCGACTAAAAGAATCATCTTATTTATTATTTTTGCATTTTCGATATGATGTTAACAAGGACATTGGGAGGGAAAGTCGTTTCTCCTTGATACAACCCTCTTTGAGGTAACTAAAAGGGAGACACAGGGGGGGGAACACTCTACCTTCCATCTTGCTTTTCGGCGCCTGCACTCCAAGCGTTTTGGGTTCAGAGAGTGCGCAGAGACTGCTATGGGTTAACCCCCTTGTACCGTCATTCCTGACTTTGCTCGATTAATACGCCAACATTTGTCACGTTCTAGAGTTCTAGTTCTTAACCGGGTTCATTCTTGGTCAAGCAGAAATTTTTCACGTATTATTTATCGCAAGTTCTCTCCCCATTTGTTAAAGACCTAGTTTTTCTCCAAATTTTGTCCTTTCCACCATCAAAACTTACTACAAGGTTAATAGTAATAGTTAGTACAGGACGCTGTCGCGGTTAGCTGCATGCACATTACATAGGGCTAACCATAACCCCTCTATGCATAATTAAAGTTGTGATCCTATAGGTGTTACGGACACGCGAAATACAATCTAGATTACTCAAATATTTTTTAAATTAATCTGCACGATCTACAGTTGATTAAATAAAATGTGGACATGCAATTAAGAAGCTGGGAAAAAATCATTATCATTAACACGTAGGGAGTACGTTCCTTTGAAATCTTCTTTTAATCAATTATTTCGTCGTTCCCTTTCGCTTTCTTTCGTGACATATTGAGCGAAAAATGTCACAAGCACCAGCACAAACCTTTCTTCCCCCACCCCCCTTTTTTATCTCGGTCGTCACTCTCTCTTTGTTAGCGAGCGAGCAACCGTCCCTATCCATAAGTGAAAACGTGTTTTCGCTCTCGTTTAAACCATTTGACATCTTCCGATTATATATATATATTTTTTTGTTACTATTCCAACACCTTTAGTTGACTCTAGGGCGAAGCGATTTTGAAAGGCTTTTGTAAAAGAAAAAAGAAACGCTTGACAATTTACTTCTCATTATTTTTTAGTCGTCGAGAGTACATTGTGTATTTTTGCAATCGACGTTTCTGGCGCGAGCAGGTTGCGCTCCCGAAAAATGGACGAGTAAACAGCGTCATTAATTAACTACGCACCCACCTTTTTTTAATAACATATGGATTAGAGAGGGGAATTCGACCAGGGGAAATTGCTGAAATTGATTACGTACATTAATACCGTTTTTATTGTCTTGGATAACTAACTTGAGACAATGGATTCGCATTGCTTAAATTTTGTTTAGTTTCGTTTAATTTATAAATTTCTTAGTTTTATTATTTAGAAGGGGTTCTTGATTATTTCTAAACTTATACCAATGTCTCAACGCAGATAGGGTTGGTTGGTTCGAAAATTCCAACTTAAAAATAGTAAAAAAATTTTAAAACATAATGTGAAGAGTTGATTAAAAATTTGTGGTATATAGTGTCAACTATAAAGTTAGATCTAAAAATTCTGGGTAAATCGCATGAAATTGTCGGGCAAGTTGAATCTGAAACTTTTTTTGGCAACACTGGCCGCTTTACAATTTGAAATTAATAGCAAATTTCATATTATAATATAATTCCTTCCTACAAATTATATAAAGTATATATTACTTAAAGAAATTTATAAATGAGATGTTAGATGAACACAAACAAGGAGCAATAATTGAGGATAAGCAAGGTTCAGTCGTCTTTACTTATAATGAAGATTGAACTTTGGGGTCCCTTATTATTGTTCCAAGCTTCTTTCAAATGATAGTCGCCTTGAGGTTTTACGCATGTTGAAGTGCTCAGCTTTGAAATTTACATTTTAAACCTATTATAGCTAATTTCATAAATGCGCTATTAGCCAAGTAGGCTTTCCATGATCACGCATGTTTTGCACGCCGGGATCGTTATTATCTTCGCCTGATAAGAACGGGGATCTTACACGGGTTCTTGAATAGTTCCTCTTAAAACCGAACAACGTATCGCCAATGTTTTTCGTTACGGGAGAGGTGATAATGCTATAGAAAATGAATCTTTAAACTTACCTCCAATTGAAGAAGTTGATTCTAAGCTTTCGGGTCTAGGTGGCCTCAAATTTTCATTCTCGCTCATGTCTTTTTCGAGTAAATAATAAATAAAAGGATTATATTGAGAATAGTTTAAAATTTTAAGAGCCGAGAACTAGATTCGGGAATCTAGTTTTTAAGTTGTATAAAGAGGATGACTTCCGCTCGCCGGGATGAGTAGTCTTTTGGCTTCTCGCTTTGCTAGACTACACTCTCTTAACTGAACCTTCCCGACTCGGGATGCTCGAGTTAAATATCAGCTCCTCCCGGATCAAAGCCAGAGCCGACGAAACTCAGGATGATAGAGGATGGAGTTGCAGTTGGAGAGAAGAAGAAGGGGGTCGAAAGATGATGGCCTCTTTTTCGCCCCTTGCTTTCTATCGCTCCTCTGGTGCGAGGGCTGATTCTCCATTTTCGCGGCTCCCGACTTAAGCTAGAAATAGGGAGCGTTCCCTTATTCGCCGTTCACCGACGCCTTCCGGACTTTTCATTGGTTGACGTCAGAATGATCCGTGACGCGTCGCTGGAAATGGGCGCGTCGTCAAACGCCTCCGCTTCTCTCCTTTCCTCTCCACTCCTCCACTACACCATCATCTCCTCTTTTACATCTTCCTTCCTCTTACCATCCTCGCTCCTTTTCGAACGAATAATCAAAGATTTTTTTCTCCGCTCTCTTCTGTCTCTCTCTCTCCCTCTCTCGCCATCTCGACCCGCCTGTAAGAATGAGAAGCCCCCCGGATTTAGTCTTTTAGGATGAGGGGAGTTCTTCTTCCTTTAGTCAGAAGGGAAGGATTAAATGTTAAGATGAAATGAGATGGAAAATTTCCTTAAGGAATTTTATTTATTTTTTCTCGAGCTCTATTGTTTTAGGAATATTTATTTATTTATTTTAGGGTTAATTCTCTGTATTTGTATTCAGATAAAGGGTTTTACTACACAAAAACACTGGGATTGTTTGAAAGGTTATTTAAGTTTTACTATAACTCGCGTTCAAACACAACTCGAGTTGATTTAGAATTGGGAATAAAGAAAAATAATCAACAACAGTTGCGTATATCATGTTAAATAATATATTTAGATCATTTCAAATCCCATCATGCACCGGATATCTGAATGTGATCGGATTTAATCCCTATTCCCCAAAAAAACACAATAGATTCCTTCCATATCATTCCCATCAGTAATATACATTCAAAACTATCTTCTTACGTAAAACCGACCCTATTTATTACATAAACACGTACGAGTGTCCCTTTTGAACAAAATATTGAAGTCCTCGCGGGTTATTTTAGAATCGTCTGTGTATTTATTTCCCGCTGAGATTAAGAGGGGGTCAGTAATTGGTACCCTGTACAGCGTCCGTGCCTGGTCACTTTTTCTTTTTGTCCGAGTGTTAACCCTCAATGACAGCTCCTGTCAACGACACGCGTTCCTTCCTAGCTATAGCTCCTAAATCCCACCGCCGTTTCTCTTGGGGGGTAAATTAAAATAATTTCGTATTGCGAAAGGACTGGGGAATTCATTGTGTATACCATTTGGCGGCGGGAGATTCAATGCATGCTGTAAGAAATATATAAACTTAAAAAAACGTCACGTTGTTCAGGACTCCAAAGAGACAGAGAAAGAGAGAGTTTTTGAGAGATTTATCTATTCAGTGTATGTAAAAACGTTCTCTCTCCCCTACCCCCTCGGACTGTTTTTCACGGTTTATTTACGTAAAAGTTCTTCCTACACATAGTAGCACGAAAAAACGGAAAAGAAATATCTTTATGAGAGAGTGAGAGAGAGAGTTCTCCTCTAAGTTCGTGACGACTCCATTTTTTTCTTTTGCTTTTTTCCTTTTTCTTCTTTTTTCTGGATTTCGTTCTTTCCTTTCGATTTATAGAACAGAATTTTTTTTCCCTGAACGAACTAGGCCTAGGAAACTTCTTTTTAAAATGTATCGAATCTTTGGATTTGATTTTAAATGACTTCATTATATGAACTACCCACGTTGCACGGAGCTCGGAAAGTGCAGGCGATTATAGAGGACAGTCTACCAGACTGATTTAATTTCAAGTTTCGCGCTATTTAGTTGAGTGTTAAGGGGTGCGGAGAGAGTTGTTTTTTTATTTCATTTATTTCATATAGTTCCAATCTTAACATTAGGTTGTTTTTTATTTATTTATTTATTTTTTTGTCTGAATTTATCTTTATTTTAGCCTTGGCTTAGGGCTTAGGTTAGGCCTAACCTAAGAAGTTATTTTGTGTTTAAAATAGGGTTGTTGATATTTATTTACTAAGCCTAGAATTTCTTTAAAAACAAATTACGGTTTAGAACTAACACCTAAGTTATATCCTTTTAAATAGAATATATTTCTATACTTATCCCTTAGCGTAATGCTATTTATTTAACCTTGGTATAAGCAAAGGTTTCACGATTAATTTTCACTAGGATAAACTGCGAGTTTCCATTACAATCCAACAATGAGTAACTATAACTTTAATCTATCCTAATATTTACCTTCTGTCCTGTAGTATAATATAAAGTGAATTTATTATATAGTACGCAGTTAAGGTTGAAAATTCAATTGTATAATACGTGTCGTCTGGATTATTTTACAATATATTATCACCGGTCTCTGCGGTGGATACGTAAATGTCCCTGATGGGGGCGGAAGAGGATGGGATAATTTTTCTCTTAAAAAAAGAGAGAGACAGGGACGATTAAAGAATATTGTCACCCCCAGCCGAAAGTTATTCGGGAGATGGGACCAATGGGGGTAGGGTGCGTGGTAAGGGGGAAAGAGATGTAGGTCTAGAGATACTGCATGGGCTAGCTCTTCAGGCGGAAGACTCAGGTGGTGGCACCGGAACCAGGGATTAGTGGAGATTGTCCCAGGGATGACGAGGGATCGCGACCGAAAGCGTTTCTCTCTGGTTTGCTCCCGCTCTTCTCTGACAGTGGCTGCGCCCCATCTGTTGGAGTTACATCACGGCAAAAGGGACTACTACGTTTTCCTCTACAGTAAAAGGGGAAAATATGGCGAGAGGCTTTAGGCCTAGGACTCTTTCTCTCTCTTCCAAAAGAGAGAAGTATACGACAAAAACCGTTTTTGGCTTTCCTCTCGTCGTTGATCGGAAAACCGGGATTATGGATGTAAAACGCGGAGAAGTGAATTTACATACGGCCGGATTTTATACCAAACCACTTGGCTCTTCTTTTTTTTTTGGTTCTTCGCCCCGGTCTTTCTTTTGGGCTTGGAGTAGATGCGGGAAACTGTATATGTATATGTATATGTATATATACACTTTTGGTGGGATTTGCCACCCCCCGTAATACCTCTTATAATAATTTTATTTCAAACATTTTGGGTGACGTTTTTCAGTAACTTTGGTTGTGTTATACTTTGTGGAGAGGTTGGTTACGAATATCGTTTTTATTGTTTGGATCAGGTTGCTATATAGTATATATTTATTTAAACGGATTTAAAACTTCAATTTGAATTGAACTGAACAGCCCTTACTGATTTTAAGAATTATATTTCCCGATAAACCAGACACTTTTAAGTGAAAGATGAATTATTACCTTATTGATTTCTACTGAAATAGAAGATTGCTTATTCTGCAATATCCTGAATTTAATTTTTAATTATTGGAATTCGATAAATTGATCCGATGGCGTCGTATTTATTTCTTCATTCCTAAAAGAATTCCTTCAATTTTTCAATTTTTGAATCAGAAGAGAGAGAGAGAAACTAAAGGGGGGGGGACTAAAGTTGGGGCGGTAAATATTCCATCCGTAAGTCAAATTTAATTCACGCTGGCTGAGCCCCGGAATCGTTTTGAGGGATGAGGGAGTAAGAAAACAATTTTCTTCTCTGTTTTCCTCCAGAGGAGCGTGTGTTGGTGGTAGGAATAAACCGGATAAAGATTGGGGTTTGGGATATAAGGGATGGTTAGAGAACGGGCCGTTCGCTTTTCCAGATAGCGAAGAGCGTACCCGCGGGAGATTTTTCTCTTTCTCGCTCTCTCTCGTTCTCTTAGGCCGCCACACCGGAGTTGTAAGTATGGAAAGACTTCTGACAAGATGGATGGATTCGTCAAACGTGATTACCGCTAGCCAGATAGCGCGAGCGAGGTCTCGAGCGAGAAGCTATTAATTGTTTCTCGCGCCCAGATCAGAACCGAAAACGCGGCCCAAGCCCTTGAGCCCCTCCCTTTTGCCCCGCATCCCTTCCTTCCTATCTCTCTCTCTCTGGATCTCGTCTTATAGGTGTCAGACGTTTCTTGATAGATGAAGACCCCAGAGATACGTATTTTTCCAACATCGAAAACCCTCTCGCGAGTATACGAACACCAGGGTAATAGGAAACGCTTTTCCACCCATATGGCTCGGATGAATTCATAATGTTAGAAAATCCGACGAGAGAAAATGCAAAGTTGATAAACCTGAAGGGAACTTGGGAGTGTGTATCTACGTATATTCGGAGAGGGGGTTTTGCCCCCCAAATGGCAGCCATATCTCCTTCCCGCGATTTTGAGGTTTATATTAAGTTTAAGGAAAAACCCTTTTCAAAGGAATATATATGGAGAAAGGAGGTTAATTTCATTCTGACGTCTTTAAAATGATAAAACTTTCAAAAATTGATGTACCCCTGGAAGTGGGCTTGCCGAAAAGTCCAAGTGTATAGAGGCAATGTAATCCATCAGGTATATTATATTTTTAATACTCCAAAGCTCAGAAGGGGTGTAAATTTTTGTAGTTTAAATGTTAATGTATGTTATTTCGTGCTTCAATATTTATTAATCCTGATAAAAATTAAATCATTACATTTAATTTCATTTGCATTCACGTTGAAGTTTCCCCCTTTACCTCGTAACACCCGGGGGTAGGTTTGTTTTCTCCCCCCCCCCTTCCTTCGTCGACTTAACTCTCAGTTTCTCCAGATTGGCGGAATCAATTAACGATTTTGATCCCTGAAACCTTCGGGGAGGAATTAGGGACTCTACCGTTAATCCCCTTTTCCCTTCTCCTCGTGCTGCGCGTGGCTTGCCTGGTATCTTGTAAGGTGGGCGGGAAAACAGGGTTTGGTGCATGCACGAGGCGCGCCTCCCGCTTTTTAACCGTCAGTTTTCCTCTTCCATCTATACACCATCATCCATTCTCCGTATAAACCGAAGTATAAAACTCTACTAGTTCCTTTTCCCCCGCGCTGCACCGAGTGTAATATTAAAGCTTTTGGTTGGCGCCTTTTCTCTCTACTCTTTTCGCAATTCCCGACGTCGGAGAGTTTTATCCCGTATAGTGGTCGCTCGTTTTCCGAAATGGCCCCATCTTGGATCGGGATGGCTCCCCTGGCCTTTGACTCTGTCGTTCCAGCGCCCGCTCGCGCGTCTAGCCTATACCTAACCTCTCCCTTTTCCGACTTTATCTGGATTATACTGGGACGATACTGCATGGGCTCGCGCTAGGATTATTGGCCGTCGAGCTTCCAAAACCGACCGTTTTTACTTCCTTTTTATGTAAATCAATCTAGAGCTTGACTCTCTCTCTAGCTGTTCATCGGGTATCCCAGATTTAATTTTATAAGGGTAATTTTCCAAATTAAATTTCGCGAGAGTCGCTGTTTGATTTGATTGTGAGGTTATGAGGTTTCTAACATGGACAAAAGTGGATCCAAGGTACCTATATAAAGGGTGTTTGTGATAAGTCTGCTATAATTTTCGACTCAAAATTTCGCAAAGAACATCCCCCTTAATGTATCAGAAACACCCTGTGTAACATTTGGTAAAGAACGATTCACGGTGAGGTTCCAATGCTAACTCAAACTGGAAATTTTACTTTCAAGTTATGTAATAGTTCTTTTAATAGTTTAATTTGTAGTTTAAATAAACTGAAAACGAAACAGATGGTTTTTATTCCGAGTAGAGAGAGAGAGAGAGAGGATGGGAGGGAGACAGAGTAAGACGCCAATCATTTAGTTAGAAGCGCGTGTTTTTCAAAGTCAAGCAATCTAATCACGTATTATTTGGGCTCGTAAATTCAACTTCGGCGGGGTCAGTCGTCCCAGCATCAGCCATCCACGTTTCGCCGGCATTTAATCCCTTCTCGCTTAAATCCAGGACGCGTGCCAAGCAAGCGTTAATCCCGTTTTCTCCTCTAATACCCTGCAATGTTCCCCTGCTCGATCCTAGTACTAAATCGACGTCTCACTACCATTCCATAGACGATTGCTTCGAACGTTAACCTAATCTTTTATTGATCTTAATCAATTTTAATTCAAAACTTTGCATTTGTGAAATTTTATTTTCTGATAAATAATACGCATTGACAGAATATTGAAACGTTTCTATTTAGGCGTGCTTCGAAAGCACTTTGCTTTTATTTCATGAATTATGCAATGCAAGAGAAGGCAGAGAAGGCATACAATACCCCTCCGTGACCCCATGTATTGCCCGCTTTGACACTTTTGGTACATTTTTTTGAAGACTCTCCCTAGCTCCTCGTTTTTCTCCATCAAATCTCGAAATATTTTCCCTTCTATTTCAGTACCGCATTGCGTTGGGGTAAAGGTCGTAGGAAGGTCACAATGCCTTCGTTGGTAGTGCAAAGATACGTTGAATATTTGTCCCGCCTCGTGCTTGTCGATTCTTTTCTTCTTTTTCGATGATTGCTCGCTCGTTTTCCCCTAAAACATTTTTTCTTGGCGCCTGTATAAGGTTCTCTATAGTGCATGTAGCATCGCATCGGCTTGTCAATTGATGGGAAAGATTCGAAATATAGAAAATATATATAAGAAATTTCCCTCGTTTTTCGGTGTGGTGGCGCCAGCATGCACTCCTTTCCATCAAAATCTGTCTCTCCTTTTCGATTTTCAATAGCTTTTCCCCATGTACAGTGTTCTAAGAAGTGACACAGTGTAGGACCGAAGCGACACTTTGCTGGGTTGCCGTTTACGAGTCATGTTCATGAGTGTTTTACGCATATATGACCTCTTATTTAATTTAGTGCTAGTATTTTAATTTCTTAATTTAATTTAAGGGGTCGTCCGTAAAACAATTCAATCATAACTTGTTTACGTGTACTTCTTAGTACAAAATGTCACAATACTCAAAATTAATATCCCATAGAACCTATAATTACCCTTTATAGAACACCCTGTATACCCCCTTCGTTTCATTTCTTTCAAACGTATTTTATTTTGAGGTTATCTTTTATCCATAAAATTCCAAGAAATAATATATCAAGCTTCCAAAATGTTGGTAAAGAAGAAAAAAAACCGATTGGAGATTTTTCCTTCTCCTTAAACCTATATTATAACTCAATCAACATTACATTGGGACCAAGGCTTAAGGAACGAAAAACCGGGAGGTTTTTGGGTACAACTAACCAATCCTGAAAAGGAAAAAATAATAAAAGAGTATTATCATTAAAGATTTAAGACAGTACCAGTTCTCCCGGCGCTATGCCGTAGGGGTTGTTATAAAAGACAAGAGTGTCATTCATGCTTAAGAAGGAAATCTGGGCAATTTATGCCGGCTTACGATATTTTCTAGTCTTTGAAAGTAGAAAAACGCCCCTAGACTCGTTTACGAAGGAAAGTTTAAGAGATTTTTTGGGAGAGAGAGGCTAGCTTCTTCTTCTAAGAGATGGGGGGGGCAAGGAGAAAGAAAAAAAGAGAAGTAGATTTTATGTCGTTTAAGGGCAATAGGCAACCGTAGAAGAAGCTTCTTCCATAAATCGGGGATCTTGGGGTCGCCATTTCGGAACTAGCGAAATCTTCTCCCAGAAGTAAAGGAGAGAAGAGAGAGAGAGAGAGAAAGGGGATTCCATCTGACCATTTCCAGAGGCAGCTAGCTATACGGCAAAGAAAGAGATTCGAGTAGATATAAAAAAAGGGGGAGGGAAAAACTGGAAAGACGTTCTTTAGCCTTAAAAGCCTTTTTGCGAGAGCCTCGAGGTTTCGCTTTCTTTATCGCTAGATAGACGCCATAGAACAACGGCTGTTAAGCTGATCCCCGTTTTCTGATTGGTTCCTTTTTTATGTTCTCCCGCCATCCGCTACGCTTTTTATCTGTCCCTACTTACATCTGAATTTTCTTAACCCTTTTTTCTAAGAAAATTGAAATCGTAGTTACCATGAAGGGGAAGCTAGCATTCAGGGGTACCTCGTTCCATGTATTTTCTACCAGCGCCTGTAGAAATGTTTTACCCGCCGCGCATCGGTGTTCAGGGAGAAGCTAACGTGTAGGGGTAATAAAAATCAATTATAACCTTACATTCGTCCCTTTTTGCCCTTGTAATTGTCGCGACTGATAATATTATACCAAGCTTTAAAAATTCGTAGCAGAAGGGATTCTATTGTCGTAAAATTGGTAAGTGAAAGTAGATGGGAGTATAAGAGCATAAAGCTAGGGGATAAAAAGGCGCCTTTAAAAATCCCAACTCATTTGGTAGGGTTGATGCGAAGAGGGTTGGTTCTTACCAGATATTCCGGAACCAAAATACCTGGGTTTTTTACGATTTAAAGGCAATTTGAGTTCCTTTAATTTCAACTTATCTTTATTATTTTTCAAAATCAAACCTATTCAGGTTAAAAATACACAAAAATAATTCTTCCAAATTGTAATACATATTTAA
This sequence comes from Phalangium opilio, assembly GCF_054372755.1. NCBI lineage: Eukaryota > Metazoa > Arthropoda > Arachnida > Opiliones > Phalangiidae > Phalangium > Phalangium opilio. Next base: position 3,702,998 of record NW_028324155.1, read on the forward strand.
ATGTATCATCTTTCGAGCATAAGCTCGTTATAGTCCTAATATTGTCTCTGAAAAATGTTACACGCGCTTGTTAAAAAAATTTGAAAACCACTTTATTTTGTTGACGAAACAATGTTATGTCGAATCAGCTTCGGGTGACTTAATCTTTCGCGTGAGTCCTTTCCTAATTGATTCGAGCACTAGCGGTTCCTATTTATTGCTATAAAGAGAGAGAGAGTGCCAGCTATAGTAAGTGAGAGAAAAAAGTTTGGCTATTTCTGTTACGTCTCAACGCCTTTCCCTCAATCAACGAGCTTGGATCGGCAAATTGACTTATTCCGCGCCCCGAGGCTTCGTCTAAAAGTTTTTTCTCTCTTTATTTTTCCTCTCTACGTCTACCATCGTCATTGACCCTCAGTTCGTAAGGGACTAGAATCTGAAATTGCACAAATATTAATCTTAAGTTTCTTAACGTTTGTATTTGTGTAGAGCTTATTTCCCGCCATTGTAATGGTTTTTCTACTACCGTTTTTACTTCTGTTTTCCAGTCCTGTTTCAGCTAGAGTCTCGTGCGTTCCCGCCATCTCTTTCGCGCCTTTATTGGGGGCGCCGAGGCATTGCCATGGAAATTGATTGTTTCCAAAAGGCAACTCCCGAACCCGTGACCGTTACTAACAAAGTACCGCGACCTTTTATACAAGTAGCGAATTCGCACGCGCCTCTCTTCCGACGTTAACGTTAAAGGGTGGCAAAAGGAGGAATAATACCACCCCCATCTCCCCCCCCCCCTATATAGGCATACCGTATACTAACACCACCGTGTCGCCCAAGCCTAAATTTGGGCACCCGCCCTATTGTTCCCTTAACTTATTGATGGGGGTTCCATCCTCTCCTATACTAAATGGAAACACTCTTCCGCCGGCCTATTCCCCAGCTACGTCAATCTGATTTGATTTGCCTAACTTTGTTGTAACTTTCCCCCACTTTTTATACGGTAACCTCTCGAAGCTTGTCTTCTGATAATTCAAGTACGCGATAATAGCGGCTAGAATGACTTATGAACCGAGGCTAATTTAATTTTAAGGATAATTAAGTTAAAATGCAGCGTTCGCTTGTAAAATATAGTTCAATATGAAGTCCGTTCTATATTTTGAACTAGGAGTAAGTATTCCTCACTTGGAAATGGATGCCAAGCTAAACTTTGCACGTGGAGTTGAAACTTTGAAGAATTTATTTTTCATGGGTCCTAAAATTAAATGTATTTTTTCAGAACTATATTTTCTCGTCTGCTAATGGTTTTAGTGTCAGACCATCGAGACTTTCCCCAACGTCCAGAATAATTACGTTTCGTGAAAATAATTGTCTTTGAATTAAATTATCAATTATGTTAATTCAAGAACATAATATCATAATTTATGATAATAATTTCACTTTTGGTTTTAATTAATTAATTTATTAACGGGTTACCTTTCCGTTATAATCTCGGGTATACTTGGATCGACAACGTCTTAGTCTCAAAATATAAATTATAATAATATTCCTTAGCCGGTATGGTTCGGTCGTTTAATTTAAATGTAAATTTGTCCTCTAGTCTGGATGAGTCCGACGACGTTACAGCTGCGCCCCTCCTTCGTTTATTAAGCCCCTCATTGAGACGCTACCCGAGAAATTTCTTCCGCCAGAAGTCTTAAGCTTATTAATTAATCTCGCTTCTCCAATCGCCTGGCTGCTGCTGCTGGCCACACACACTATAGCCAGACTGGTCCTATTCTATCTCAAAATTGACTTTCTCTCTAGGCGCGACATCTCCAGACGCTTCGAGGAAATGTAGAAAAACAAAGGGGAAATATTATTAACGTCGGAAACACAGTTACGAAATTGGATTGTAGTTTTATCTTAAGATTTCCGGCTTCCTTAAGCCTTGCCATTTGTTGGTTCGTTTTGAGACAACATTGAAAAAGAAATATCAACAATAGTTTTCGATTCAATTGTATTATTTTTTTGGATGTGTATAGGAGGGGGTCTTCACTCGTCTCTTTGGCCGCAATGCGATTAGGGATGTCCCGCAATTTGTTTCCAAAAAGGATGGGGGGAGCTCGTTTGTGGAAGAAGCAAACCCGGTTGAACTATACTGTCCATTATTTGGGGGGGGGGGGGTTTAAGAGAGAGAGAGCTTTAACATTACGAGGCTATAGTATCGAACGCCAAGCTCCCAAGCTCTTTGTGTATTGATGGCCCGGGATTGTGTCCTTTAAAATTCGTTAGTGGTAATTGGCGCGCCGTGACCCGGACCCCCGCCGCTGCCGTCGCCATCTCCGATGATTGCGCCAATTTGGAGAAACACGCTCGCGCGTTTTCTCTCTCTCTCTTCATCAGGCCATGGTTTGGGGTCGTCTGTCCTCTCTCTCTCTCTCTTCCCTTGTACTTGGTGCAGCTTCCACTTACGCCCTTTCCTAAATCCCCGGGAAGCACGGGAGAAGGAGAAGCGATTGTTGCAACTTGCCATCAAGTCCAAAAGATTCTACTTTGCTTCATTTTTTTTCTTTTGTTTTTATCCCTATATCCCCCTAACTATAACGAGACTGTCTCGATGATTCGAAGAGGGAATGAAACCGAAATAATCATTTATTTTGATGAAGTCAATCAGAAAGATTTCAGGAAAACGTGTTGGTTTTTTAGGAGAACTTCTCTGTTTTGTTTGTAACTCATAAGAGGTTTTTTCCCCAACGACAATATTTGTTAAAACCAAACCACTGAAAGGCTATAATAAATAAATTAATATTTTCACTTAAAAACTATGACAAACCTTTTTGGCCTTGTGATAAAAATTATATTTTTTACCTGTTCTACATGCTATTTATTAAAAAGAGATCCTATTTGTTTTTTTAATTGCCGTGATAACATTTATCGAAACATTTTAAACATTTTTCCCCTTTAGTCGTCTTGATATCTCGAGGCTTTATTAAGAAATCGTTTAAAATGAACTTGCACGTTTTTACGTTTATAATTCTACAAAGTATATACATTGGATTATCTCTCGCAAACAATACCGAAGTCAACACTGACCTTAACGAGAATGACTTAAGAAATTTGGAGAAATTCGTTGACCTTATTAATTTCTACCGGTTAATCCGCAACGAAACTGACGACGAAGTTGAAGATTTTTACCATCAACAACACGAAGAGCAATCTGATAACGAGGAACTGATGGAACGAGGGCCACACTGTGCACATTGTAACCGTCACAAAATCCACGATTCCAAATATGCGCTCGAAGCACATACCCCAAATAGAATTCCATCCGCTCAAAGACCTACCATTAAACCATCCAGGCGTCACCGTCCACGTCCTAAACCTTCAAAGCCTCACGAAGAACACGAGAAGATGGCACATTCTTTCGACAAATACGGAATTACCATCGAGGGTGGTTTGTTTTTGGCCTTTGGTGACGCAGTACCTTTTAAAAGCGGTTTCATCGTACCCGTTTATGAGACGTATATCTTAAATTCCAAGGAATATAAAAAATACAAGAAGACGCAACATTTGTTAACGTGGGCTGACAAAGTCCAAGAAAAAACCGAAGATGCTTGCGTCATTTACGCTATCTGCCAATTAGGGTTACGACCTAATGATTTTGGACGCCTAGGAGATGATCTTAGAAGATTAATCAGGTAGAAAAAATAATAAGATTTGACAAAATCGTTTAATTATTTATTGGGTTGTAAAATTGGTAATATTTTAGGAGACCCACAATATACGTGTTAAATATAATTAGACGCTATGCTACAGCCATAAACGTGCAACTTGGTAATATCAATTTTGGAGCTTGCAAAGAGGAATTTCAAGCTTGTTTGATTTCAACCGATAAACAACATCTTGTTGATATTGGTTTCCCCGTACGCGGTGTTTTTACTACCCAATAATTGTATATTTTTTTTCCAAAAAAGAAAACCAACTTGTAAATATTGTATAGATATATATATATTACACAAAATATGTACTTGTTCAATGCAACAAAACTGTATAACGGTAAATGTTTTTTAGAAATTTACAATATCTTTCAATCTCCTGTATTTGAAGGAAGGGTTTGGATAGTCTTGATGCTGGCTTCTTTCGATATTAGCCGGTACGTGAATTGTTTTAGATGTTCGGCCAATAATCAGTAAAGTTGTGATAAAAATTGCTCCGAAACATACGAAAAGGCAAAATACTATAAAGAACTTCCAGGCTGTTGTTATATCGTTGTCGTCATGACTTTCTCCCACGTTTCCCGTACAGTCTTCCGGTATACTGTCAAGTTCTGAAAAATGTTTTTAAAGCAATGCACTTAGATGGTCGGGGAGAACGTTTTAATGACTTACTATGAGTAACTACATTTGAAATAGCAACTGATTCATTGACTTTTACGTATGCAACGAAAGACAGCTGAAATTATCAAACCAAATTGAAGGAAATTATGATATCGGACAATAATCATCTTACTTGAAATAATCTGGGGACGTTAGCTATTTGACAGATAGGAGAGGTTATTTCCGTCTTCCATTGTGGTTCGCTCGATTCGGCAATAACTTCAACTGGAATCTCTATCGAGGTTTCGGACTCGACAGAGGTGGTTTCGTTAAAATCAGATGTTGTTGAGTTTTTAATGTCTGCTGTTTGGGGTGCTTGTTCCGCGTGGTTGCTGTTGGACGTCCAAATGTACTTGTGACCAGAGTCACTTATAACGTAAAGTATCAGAGTAGCGCTTCCCGTCGTGGCGTATCGGAAGCTAACCGTAATTAATCTAGGATCCAAATCGGACATCGGTGAGTTTAGGAATGTACGGAAGTCATCTTGACCGCTTGCGTAAGCGAAACGGTCTCCTATAATAATTATATTTATGGCACCCTTAGCTCCATTGCCTTCTGATAGTGCTTAACCCTAAGTTATTGCCTAGTAACAGCTTAGAAGTACTTACCATTTTCTGGTATTTTATATTGTCCTCCGTCTAAATGTGGGCTGTAAATTCTCCAACCAATATCAAATTCCGAAGGATTCATAGCCTCAGTTTTGGTTTCCCAATTGCAAAAATCGAGCGTAAAATTGCAGGATAATTTGCTGATTTGATTATCTAAATGTTACGAAGATGCTAATTAAGCCCCTTAATACGCGTATAAATTTTTAAAACTTACCAGCATTGGCGTCGCGATAGAACGACGCAAAAATAAATGCGCAAACGAAAAATAAGTTATTTGCCATCTTTGGATTCCTTAATTTCCTTTGTTTTAATTTAATTGTTCGACCCTTTTTTGTTTTTGTCGCGTTACATTTTACGAGGTTCCCTTGGTTGATCTAGCGCTTGTAATAAACACGCTAGCTAAAGTCCAAATGCTCTTATCTTTTGTCTTGAAAGGTTATTGAGATACGAAGGCAGCTTCAAATGATAATAGCTGAAGATATATTTTTATTAAGCTTATATAGCACATCATACTCCCGGCAACAATATCTTGTTCTTTAATCAATCCTGAGCTTGCAAGATGTTAATAACCTACTGTTGTATTTAATTTTTAAATACAGGGTATCTTATATATATGCACTTTACTTCCAAACCGTTCTAAATTGATCAATATATTAAGAAAGATATACTAAATGTCTTGTACTGAAACATCTAAAGGTTTATTATTGTCCCAATGTCTATACAATGACTTGGATATTTTTCGTATGAATGCATTAAGTTATTATTTTCCATGACGGTGCATTGATCTTGAAGTTTTTTAGTTTGGTTTCTAAGTGCGTAGCAACGCGTATAAACAAAACTAATTTGAATTTTCCTCGTGACTTGCTAAGACTAATTTCAACTCTTTTACGATAAACTTTAATTTCTCTTAGACTTAAAACTAACAATTTTTATAGTACGAATTATATTTATGAAACGACGACACGGTTTCCAAGCTATCAAATGATGTTTCTTCTTCATTGTCCATTTCCATTCGTCGTGATAAAAGTATTTTTAAAACCATAGCGATGGCCAGAACTCCAAAAAATACTGACAATAAAATTGCCAGAATATTTTTCCATCCGAGGTTTCTTAGAAATCTTTCGAAACGGTTTAATTCCTGGGCATTGCCATAATCATTTGCGGGTTCCGTTGAAGTGGTTTCTTGTTGGAAACCCGTATTTTCTATGTCAGTTGTGGTTTCGCGCTTCTTGTCTGTGTTACTGGTGGCAGTCAACGTTGTTTCCGCATTATTTTGCGTATCATAAACAGAGTTCGCCGTGCTTTGTGTACCTAGGTCAGAGTTCGTTGTGGTTTCCGTTGGTGGAGAGGTTCTTGTTGAAAAGTTTTTTAAAGCGAACCAAGATTTCGGATTTATTGGATCTATCGTTGCTTCGATCGTCATCTATATAAAATGAATAATTAGTTTTATCTTCCAGAGCTCTCAGTTTTGTAGCGCCTAAGGAAAACTTACTTTATATTTGTTATCTTTTCCTGGACCCATTTCGAACTGCAAGTTATCCACAGTTCTATTTTCCCACTGATTTCCCGTAAAATTTTCTAAAGCAGAATCGAAAACTAATCTAGTTTTAGGGTCATACAAATGAATCACGACTCTGACGCTTTCTGGAGTTGAAAAGAACAGCTCGAATTGGAAAATTTCCGGTAAATCGGGTGGCGTTACTTCAGCTACACTTTTTATTAACCCTTGACCTTGGTTGAAAGCCACTAGGCAGTTGTGGTCTTTAACCTCTATTAGAAATGGTTTATTATGAAAATAACTCGAATATATACCAACTTAAATATTAAAAATACGTACCGGGTGGTAAAGCTGGATCCAAATCGGCCATATCTTCGGAAGTTAAAGTTGTACTCAGCTTCCAAATAACCGTGTTATTCTCTATGTCCCATTGGCAAAAATCATCGCTGAATTCACACGTAAAGTTGTTTATTTGAATTCCTAATGACATTTTATTAAAAGAGTTTAATTAATAACTCTTGTAATTGTAAATAACTAAATAAATATTCTATATAAATACCTATTACGTTGGCGAACAAAGTTGCGGCTGTTATTAAAAAGTACTTCATCTTTAATTCGATAACTTTGCTTTAATAAATAACAGAAAAACGCGTAGCACAGAAGTCGTATAATTTTATTAAACTTTTAATATCATAATCATAAAATAACATTATCAAACTAATTTATTGCCGGGGCGGAGGTGGAATGAATATTGAAGTAACATCATTGGTATTTAGTGCATTTTAGATTAGGAGATATCGCGATTTACAGCAATAAACTTCGTTAGTTACACCCTCTCTTGTAGGTCAAACATTGTAAATCCATATTCGTTGTATTCGAGTTTTTGAAGCTCTTCTTTTCTTTCTCTGCGCAATCTCTGTTGTTTTAGGGCCTTTCCCGCACCAACAATGCTTACTGTCAGTATGATTCCGAAGAAGCAAACTAATGCCGTGTAGAATACACCTTTGAAGGATCCGTCATCGTTTTTGAAGAATGGCTTTCTTCCATAATGGTGTTTGTTGTATCCACCATAATTTTCAGACGATTTGGTGGTCGTCGTGCCTTGGGTAGAAGTCTCGGGAACCTGGTTGGAATTTTCGGTAGTAGTACTTTGATTTAGGACATAATCGTCTGTGTTGATATGGGTTTCTTCGGAACGGACTTGCGTCGTTGTTGTGCCTTGTGCCATGTCCTTTTTTGGAGTTGAGGTTAGCTCATCCGTGTCTTCCGTCCCGATATTCCAGGGATGTTTTGTTGTTTGGATTTCGTCTTTGTCTTGGGTTGCTGCCTTTGTGTCTTCGGTACTTATAGCGGAAGAGGTTTCAGGAACCAGGTTGGAATTTTCGGTAGTAGTACTTTGACTTAGGACATAATCATCTGTGTTGATATGGGTTTGTTCGGAACGGACTTGCGTCGTTGTTGTGCCTTGCGCGATGCCCTCCTTTGATGTTGAGGTTAGTAGGTTCGTGTCTTCCGTCCCGATACTCCAGGGATATTTTGTTGTTTGGATTTCGTCCTTGTCTTGGGTTGCTGCCTTTGTGTCGTCGGTACTTCTAGCGGAAGAGGTTTCAGGAACCAGGTTCCAGTTTTTGGTAGTGGCACTTATTTCGTTGGATGTAGTTTCACGTGGGATATGGTCGACTGTGTTGGTAGTTGTTTGTTTCAAATTTACTTGCGTCGTTTGTTGATCTTGCGAGATGTCCTTAGAGTCTAGAGACGTTGAGGTTAGCTGATTTGTGTCTTCCGTCGCGACACTGCTGGGATATTTTGTTGTTTGGATTTGATCCTTTTCTTGGTCTGAAGTGGCAAATTTCGGTGTAGTTTGCAGTAGTTCCTCGCTGGAAGAAGTAGAAATGGGTTCCGTTTCTTTGATGGTTATTGCAATTGAAGGTGTAGTTTCATCGGTACCCTTTTCGGTCGTAGTTACTTGTGTTGTTGGCAAAGGCTCGTTGGTAGTTGTTAGTTCATCTGGGTACGAAACTTCAAGTAATAATTTTCGTATGGCCAAAATGTCTACTGGCTTTATAAGGTTAAAGCTAAAACGTAACTAATATTAAATAAAAAAGAAAAAATATTTAGAGTGAATTTCCTACATTTTTACTGACGAGTCTTATCATGGTTTACCTTAGCGCTGAAAAATTTGTAAGGTGGGAATTTTGTGGAATCGTAGGATTCATTTATAGTTAACCAGTTACCGAACGGAAGGTCTGTTTGATAAGCGGAAACATAGACCGGAACTGGAATTTCTATTGCTGTACCACTCTTCCTGAGCATTTTCCCGTATAAATCAATTGTAAAATTAAACTTTGTCGATAAGAAAATATCCGCTTTTATAATGACTGCGCTTTCTGTCGTGATTGTAAACGTCGGGCTGTACAAAGTCACGTTAACGGGAGAGTTAGATTGCGCCATAATGTAGTCAATACCAGTTAGACCTAGAGTAGAGTCATTCATGGTCAAACAAGGGACTCCTTACTAGCAGAATTGTGCTTCGAAATTATCAGAATTTTAAGAACATACCTTTAGGTGGATTGAATTTTTGAAATTCATCATTGGTTATTTCCTTTCTGAACAATAAATTAAGTTTGGGTGGTTTATTTTTTACTTCTTCTTTCCATCCATCGCACGACGCCTCGAAAGTGCATGTAACCTCGTTGATTACTTCAACTAACACGCGGTAAAGACTTTATACATAATTATCATAATGAACTTCACACCATTTAAAACTTACCATAGCAATCCACGAAGGAAACGGACAAAATCGCCAGAAATAAAATAACACCTCTCATCATCAAAAATCAATCAACCTGAAGAAGGAACTGTTTTTCCAATGAGGTTTCGTTTGACTTTAACTATCAATTTTGCCACCCACGTCATTAAGTAAGAATAAATGAGTGCCGAATTCTTTATCTTGATTGATTCTTGACAGCGATTTAAAAAGCAGATACGATTGTCGATATTTAGGATTAATTGACATTTAAGAATTTCGATATTTGCCTAACTTTCAATCATTATCCAAGTACCTTTCACTTAATCGGATTTTTAGGTGAAGATTGAATATTAATTGACATTGATTTAGATTTTAAGATTAAGATATGAAACTTTGGAATTCGTATAAGAGCTTTATTGTCCAAAACAAGCATGATGTAATCAATATTATGAACAGATAAAACTTGACAAGAAAAGGCGTACAATTATTCGGGTTTATATTTTATTTTTATCCAAAGTATTCTCAAATAATATGTTTTACGCTATTCAACTATGGTAACCTTAAAAGAAATAATTTAGAAATGCCCATTGTGAAATTTTAGGTAATTGCAAAGTTATGGTTCATTTGTTGAATAGATGTATATAGTTTGTGTTATTATCTTCGTATAATATTTCGAGAATTAACGAACAAGTTGAGTGTAAGCCTCATCTCTCATACGTCTCCTTCTAATAAAGTAAATCAAAGCGAAAGATGCCACGCCAAAAAGAATAATTATAAAGATAACCAGAGCCGCTATCTCGCCTCGGGTAAGACCATGGTGAGGAGCTTTTGTTGGTTTAGGAGTGGTTGATGGTACGGGCTCGGGTGACGTGGTTGTTTCCGGTTCCCATGTTCCGGTAGTTGTTTCCGGTTCCGATGATCCGGTAGTTGTTTCCGGTTCCGATGATCCGGTAGTTGTTTCCGGTTTCGGGGATAGGGTAGTCGGTTCCGGTTTCGGGGATAAGGTAGTCGGTTCCGTTTTCGGGGATAAGGTAGTTGTTACGTTCTCCTGTAGTAAATCAATATGTTCGGTTTCAGTAGGCGTAGAAGGTTCTAAGGTTGTTGTCTCGTTTACATCCGTGACAATTTTTACAGCTTCCTTAACAGCCGTTAATGGTATTCGTATAACTTGTGCGGGAACTTCTTTCAGAAGTTTTTCCAAGGTACCAGCCGGGTACATTCGAACGAATCCGTTGCTTGAGTTGTGAATTTTTATAGCTTCCTCCAACGTTGTGCCTTCGATAGTCAAATCGACGTCGACTACGCCTTGATCCGCTGTAGACTCAACGGTCGTAATTTCGGTTTCATCAGCATCTTTTGTCGAATCGGTACCAGCTAAGCCTAACGTGTTTGACACCGAGTCGACTTGCTCCGCTACATAATTTCCGTTCGTAGGTAGAATTTCCTCGGCGTCTTTGATCGAGTTGGCACTAGTTAAGCCTATCGTGTTCGACTCAATCTCTTCCGCTGAAACCGTTGCTAAATGAACAATGTCCGTCAGACAAAGATTATATTATCTTTTAGAGGTTGTTTATATACTTACCTAAAATTAGAATTGTAGCGAATATGATTCCCTTGAAGAAAATCGCCATTTTTTATATTTTAAAAACTTAATTGAACGTTAATTTCAAATTATGTCGGTAACGCCCGAAGGGTTAACATACGTTGCAAAAACTGTTGTTACGTATATTTTGGGCAATTATACTTGGCTTATCATACAGCTACCAATATAATTGAATCTAAGGTTACTGATAAGATAAGCCTACTGAATATTTCACCTTAATTTTACTATCTTTATCTATGGTGAAAGACAAGAGGGTTAGCGAACATCTACTTCGTCTAATTTTCTAAAAACATAAATTTCCAAACGAAACGCCCCTTCAAAGTTCTTCATCTTTTATTTTCTTTAGGAATTTAATCAATTCCTTTACATTAATAATCTGATCATTGTAAAATGTTTCGAACATTCCAGGACCATAAAACCAAAACTATATATAGATTTAAAATAATTTACAATTTACAATACGCTTAAGGACTGTTCTGGAGTAATCCAGTTCGGTCTGCTTGTTGTTGCAATTTCCTCTTGTACAAGGCCACAACGATACCGGTGATAATAGCCGATCCCGCCAAAACTCCAATAACAATACCGGCGATGCTACCGCCTGAAAGTTTGGTAGGTTTTGCCGGCATCGGTTTCATGGTTGTTGTTGTTGGGCTTGGAGGGGTGGTTTTGGGTTGTTCGGTTGTTTCTTCGGATGTTTGTCCAGTTGGTTGCGCTGATGTTGGTCCAGTTGGTTGCGAGGATGTTGGTCCAGTTGGCTTTTCGGATGTTGGTCCAGTTGGCTTTTCGGATGTTGGTCCAGTTGGTTGCGAGGATGTTGGTCCAGTTGGCTCTTCGGATGTTGGTCCAGTTGGTTCTTCGGATGTTTGTCCAGTTGGTGGTGAGGAAGTGGGTCCAGTCGGTGGCGAGGATGTTGGTCCAGTCGGTGGAGAGGGTGTTGGTCCAGTCGGTGGAGAGGGTGTTGGTCCAGTTGGTGGTGAGGAAGTGGGTCCAGTTGGTTCTTCGGATGTTTGTCCAGTTGGTTGCGAAGATGTTGGTCCAGTTGGTTCTTCAGAACTAGTTTTGGGTGGCTCTACCGTGGTTTTTTCGGATTCTTGCGTTGTTGGAGCGCCCGTCGAACCAGTTAGAATCGTTGTAGGCACAGGTCCAGCTGGTGTTGTCGAGGTAGGTGGAGGAAATGTTGGACCCGTATCCTTACCTTTTGTTTTAATAGTTTAAAAGGTTATTTATAATCCTATAAACAAATAAATAATTTAAAAAAATCACGTTACCATTAACCACCATTAATATCAAAGCCAATAAGGCTAGTTGGAAACTTTTCGAAACCATATTTAAGCAAGTTTAATTAGGAACTAGCGTGCTACGCTCAGTGAAGTTCGTTTAAAAAGACCTAAAGTTCGACGCGAAACAATGAACATAATCCACCGTTAAATCACGTCACGTGATACTGATGCTCTGTAAGATTTCTCACAGTGAAATTCCTATCAAAGTTATCAATAGACTGAACGCCCCTTATTGCAATGAATAAAGAGATAATTCTTAGTAAAGGAATAATATTACGGTACAAATGAAGAGTCACGTACAGTTTGAATTATTATCAATTTTATTAGGAAAATACAAAAATGAAATTATATCACAATTATCATTGTATATATTAGGGAGTTATTAAACTTTTGTTCTTTTTCACAATGCAACGAGCATCGTATACAAAAATAGGGGTAAGACCAAATTGTCAACTTGGGTGGTGACACCCTCCAGAACGCAGCAGAGACAAGTAGCGATTGTTAAATGCACCCCGTTCAACAGAAACCAAAACCAAGAGTTTTCCGCTAATAAAGATTATGTTGAGATTAGGCTTAACGTCGGTCTATCTAACAATACAATATGAAACCCACCAATCCACAACAAAATTAAAGAGACTAAAGATTGAACGGCAATGGCGCTGTACGTCCCCTCCAAACTTTTCTTGGAATCGGGCCATTTTGTTTTGCCCCACCAAGTTCCTCCCACAGACGCTGCGGTGTCCCCAAACCCCAAGGCTAAGATACCTGATATGGTAGCGATCCTAAATCCTGAAATTGAACCCAGGCGTAAGTCTTTTGGCGTCTGTACGCGTCAAGGGCAAAATTACCCGCGTTTTTGAAGTTTATAGGCAGTAACCATAAGGAAATGGAAGTGCCGAATAGCAAATAGACATGCGTCAAGATTAGAGTCCCTCGGTCTTTTTCGTCTAGAAATATCTGTAAACTGGAATGTAACACCGAACCAAAGGGTGGTATGTCCAACACCCGAATTAGCTGTAAAGTTATTACACTTTTGAACCATAGTAAGTTAATTTTTCGCCCGGGAAAAAAATGGTTGAAATTTTTACTTCTAAAACTACGAAAACGCCAAAGGCCACGCAACTGGCCAGAAAGAGCAAGTCGGGTTCCCAGACTAGGGCGGGTAAATAAACCATGATGACTATGATATGAAAGTATTTGCGGACAATGGTCGTTACTGGTGCGTTTGTAATGTTGTACCATGCCACAATGGCTAAGGCTAACACGGAACACGTGACCCAGTGTGATATCATGTATATCTGTTGGTACAAACTTATTCCGTTACCTTAATGCGAGACTCAAGCGCGATTAGGTTAGAAAATTAATTACTCTTGATATTGAACTAAGCGCAAACTCCAAAATCCACCATATTGGATCCTGCCCAAAAACGGTGTACCAGGATGGGTACATGACAAGGGCCCCTAGTAGACCTGATATAACATAGAATGGAATCGCTTGGCGCGCGAATTTGAAATACGTTGGAATGATAATCAGGGCGCCACAACCAATTGCTAGTATCTATGGGCGGGGTTTAGTTCTTTAGGCAGTGTTATATTGACCTTGAAATTTTTAAAGGTCAAACGAAGTTGCGCACTTTTAGGGTCTAAATTATATATTTCTGTTACAAAATATTTGAGCTTTTTGATGTTTAGTTTTGAAATTTATAACTACATAACTTAAAACTCTTTTATGGCAACTAAAATTACTACACAACCCAAAATCTTATTAATATAAAATGTCTTAGTGAACAAAGATAAGAAAAAGCAATAGATAAGAGAACAAAATGGAATGACTGAAGTACCAGATATTAATTTTTTTTCCGTTTAAAGACATAATTATAAAAAAAATTATAATTATTTAAAAAAATACTTTGTCTTCGTTTTTTTAAATCTTATATTATAAATAGTTCCAAATAAACCCGTTAGCAAAAACTTTACCACTTACCAATGTAAATTGTGTGGTCTCCTCTCCAAATGAATTTGAAAAATTTGCAGGGTAGATGTCAAAAAACTTGAAAAATCATTAATTACGAAATAATGCAAAAATCATTTTTTTTCCACTTATATTAAAATAAAAACATTAAGTGAATACTTTGCTTAGGAACCATAAAATACAGGCTGTAATGAGTGAAGCGGTAGCCTGAGCCACTGTAAATGATTCCCCAATGGAAAATGAATGATAATTTTTTTCTGATATTTGATTCCATAGAATTAAGTAGATCACTTGAGAGACCAAACATATTGCCCCAATAGCAATAGAGTCTTCTTAATTACACGACTTAATTAGTTTTAATAACTATCCTAATATTATAGAGAAAGACTGGGGACAAGGAGAAAAACTCACTCAGTGAAATTAATTTGCTTAGAATTAAACCATCTTGCAAAACAACACCCAGAGTTAACATGATATAAAATCTCAAACTTGGTTTAAGTATTTTAGGACTGCTTAGTTTCCAAAGTAAAATTAAACTGGAGACAAAGTAACCTTGACAAATTACCGTTGTCACTACATAGATGTCTAAAAATGGAAGGTAGACACGTTTTAGACTTAACTGGAATAACTTTATTAATTTAATTAAAAACGTACAGCTCGATCGGTTGTAATGAGTTAGTAAACCAAATAGTAACGAGCAAGAAAATAGAGGGATTAAAGCTAATCCATGGTCAGCTACTAATCTACTTCCATATAAATCTCTTCCACAAACTTTAATTTTCGCTTCCAATTGATTTTCGATGTATTGGATGCATGACATTAATGCAATTACGATACCTTAACGGTATTTTCATCCACTATATCGCATATTTCATTTAAATATTTAAAAACCTTACTTGATATGACTAGTAATATTAGTGATATGTTGCCCACAATTTCATTAGTTTCTAGCGTTTCAAGTTTCCAATTTATATAGCATCTTATTGAAGTTAATAACAAACCAGAACCGACAACGATGTATTCGGTTAACTTCCGTTTTTCCATTTCTTTGGTATCCATGACTTTAAATGCCCAAATTTAAAGGGCCTCTATAAGGGGAACACGCAACCTCCGCTAAGCCTAAGCCGCCTGTATGGCGATGACGCAATACTATAAGTAGACGACGCTTCTCTTCCCTTTAAATTCGCGCTGCTATAGACCCCTATTGGTCGGAAATATCTAAATTATATAAATTTTTATATTGATCTTCGCTAATAGCGTTTTCCTTTGGGTCCTCGCGGAGCGCTCCCATGGAGGAATAAAACTAGGAGATCCTATTCTTCAAAAACAGTCTTTAACGAAGCTGGAAACTACTACTACCATTTTTATTGCTCCTTGGGAGCGCTCCGCGAGGACCCAAAGGAAAACGCTATAAGAGTGCGCGTTGTTTCGTCAGACAGAAGTTTATTAGAATTTCGTTAATTTAATATAATTTTGAGGGTTTAAAACAACCTCTACCAACATGAGGTTGCTTCCAAACATTCTCATTACCGGTAAATATAATTATTATCATTATTTAGTGGCAGAAATAGTAAATCTAGTTCAAATTTTATACCAAGGCTTAGTGAAAGTAATTAGATCACGCGAATTTGCCTGCTGGCCACGTGTTAAAACCATGAGATTCAAAACATGCTGTTGCCCAACTTTTCAAACCCCTTTTTACTAAATAACTTAAACCCCGTGAAATTTTAGGAACCCCCTGCACTGGAAAGACCACTCTTTGCTCGGAATTAAGTGAAAGAACTAATTTGGAATGGATTAATGTAGGAGAAGTAGCCAAAACTAATAATTTATATGATGGCTATGATGCCACTTATGAATGCCCTGTTATTGATGAAGATTTGGTAAAAACTAAAATACCTTCCTATCTTTTTTATTTTAAACTGGTCGCAGTGATACAATAGTAAATTAATTATCAGGTTGTTGATGAGCTTGAAGAAAAAATGTCTGAAGGAGGAAAGATAGTTGATTATCATGGTTGTGGTTTTTTCCCAAAGAGATGGTTTGACATAGTTTTTGTTCTAAGAACAGATAATAAACTATTATATGATAGATTAATGGCTAGGTAAAATAAACAAAAGATATTTATGGTTATGGAGAGTAAATTTTAATAGGAATTCATATTTAAGTAGAAATTATAACAAGAAGAAACTAGAGGATAACTTACAGTGTGAAATATTCCAAGTCATTCTTGATGAAGCTAAAGAATCATACGATGAAGAAATAGTCTTTGAATTACCCAGTAATACACCCGATGACATGGAAGATAATTTGGAGCAGATTGCCCAATGGGTTAAGCAATGGCAAATGAACCATGAAGCTAGGGACCGGTAGCTTATGGGAACACACTTTTAGGGTTATTTTTTTTATAAAATTGTGTTCCTATATAATTAATTTCCACTGCCAGTTGCTTTTCCCCGCATTCTTGTAAATATTTTCTTTTGTGAAGGAGCATGACACATCCGCTTATATGGTATCTATTTGTGCCATAACAAATCTTCCTATTATTTCAATTTGTTAGTTGATAAAATTTTAACAGTGAACTTATGTACTGATTTTACATTAAATAAGTAATTAATGTAAATTGTAAAATTTAAACCATGGCTTAGGCCTAGGTCAAACTTTTGTAATAAAATTGTTACAATAATAAATTCATTTCTCTTTGTAAATTATTCGAAATTCGCGCAATTTACTGTTTGGGTCAATAGATGGAGTATGAACTGAATTGAACTTAGTCCGTTCCTTAATCCTATTGGCTAATGGCTATTGCACAATTTTTGTCGTCTGCTATAATTTAAAAACATTTTCATATGGTTAGGCTTAAAGTACAGAGAGGAACACGGCTTTTACTGATTTTACATTAAATAAGTAATTAATGTAAATTGTAAAATTTAAACCATGGCTTAGGCCTAGGTCAAACTTTTGTAATAAAATTGTTACAATAATAAATTCAATTTCTCTTTGTAAAATATTTGAAATTTGCGCAATTTACTTTTTGGGGCCAATAGATGGGGCATGAACTGAATTGAACGGAGTCCGTTCCTTAATCCTATTGGCTAATGGCTATTGCCCAATTTTTGTCGTCTGCTATAATTTAAAAACATTTCATATGGTTAGGCTTAAAGTACGGAGAGGAACACGTGCTTTTGTCTGTCCGAATGACATCCGAAATCATGTTTAACATTGTTACCAGCGGTACTTTGTAACAATTATCGAAATGGAGAATAGAAAAATAGTGCCAATTTGGACGACACTTGGATATAGGGAGCAAGCTGACAGCTATATTTATACTTTTGATACTGTTACCTTACCAGATTATGGCGGGATTGGTGTTGATTTGAAAGCTAGTGAAAATGACAATCAGGTGCAATGTGTTTCGTATAAAAAGGAAAACGAAAACCATTTTCTCGGATTTCAAGCGCGTAATTATTGCTTACCATTTACGAAGCCAAACGAAAGTAATTAGCAATACTTGATTACATCAGTCGTAAGTTACTTTAACCTTTGCTTCCTTTCAGTCTCTTACTTGTCAGATCCTTGTCTTAAAATCGTTGATCGATTTTTAAAGAATCAGGCTTTATTTTGCTCTAAACTTGCGAATTATAGAAACTATAGTCGAAATGTATGATTAGTTTAATATTTAAACGATTGATTATCCCGAGTTTTAATATATAATAACAATTACTGTAATTGCTACCTTATTAGACAAAGAAACAACCTATAATTAGGGAAGCTTTTGAAACACTGAAAAAGCTTTCAGAGGGTACTTTGAATGTCAAGGAACCACTTGAAATTTATGTCCCAAAGCAATTCATGGAACTTTTAAAGTTGTACCCAAATCCCTTTCCAACTTTAGTAGGTTGCCTTAGTTTTACATTTGATTAGAGCGTAAAAACATGGATAAAGAATGCGCGGGAGCAAATTTGTTTTCACGCTATAGGATAGGCAACTCCCTATCTCCGACGGTAGCTTATTCTGTATATAATCTGTTCCAGCTTCGGTTATCAGCACGCGCAAAGCTAGGTCTCCGTGTAACGTAGCTTTGTGCGTGCTGACAAGAGACGAAAGAAATACTGAATTTCGGGACCTAAAAATCTCGAGATTTAAATCCTGAAAATTATATTTTATTTCGTCTCTTGTCAGCACGCACAAACCTACGTTACATAGAGACCTAGGTTTGCGCGTGCTGTCAACCATAACTGGAACAGAGTATATATCGAATAAGCTGCCGTCGGAGATAGGGAGTTGCTTATCCTATAGCGTGAAAACAAATTTCCTCCCGCGCATTCTTTATCCATGTTAAAAACATCGCATTTACTTATAATTTCGAAACTATAGAACTCAAATTGGTTGTACACTGGTGGATGTTTAACTGTAGTTGATAACAAAACCCTTTTACGTTGTGGTGGTCAGAGATTTGACAATTTAGTCTTAACCACTTTGGAAGAGAATGAAAATGATGATAATGACAAAATATTTTCGGTCCAAAATGAAAAAACAATTAATTTTAATGATGGTAGTAAAATACATCAAATTGTTTATCAGGAAACTTTAAAAAGACGTACGTAAGAACACGCGGAATATTTTTTATTGTAGTTTACATTCGTGTAATTGTCTTAGGTTTTTGCGTTGTTCGTAAGAAATGCCATTGTGATATATTTTCTGTTATTGAAAATGATGGTTTACTCGATTTTAACTTATTGAAAACCAATCATTCAAATGAATTACTTTCCTCCGTCGCAATTAGTCCACATGTACCCGGGGAAATATTAACAGCTAATAATATGGGTTATTTGCAATTGCAATCATTAACTTCAGAGTAAGCGCAATAGCAACAAGTTAAGAAAAAAAATAGAACTCTAAGGTGGTTTCTTTCTTAAAGTAAGATCATATGGAAAACTGAAAATGAGTTTGAACATGAGAATTTATCAGATATTTCTAATGATTGGTGGATTTCTGATTTTGGGCCGCATCCCAGGTCGTTACTTTATATGGATAGGAGTAATTTCAAAAAAGCCGATCTTAGATCAAAAGTAATTAGCTTATGCAGAAATACATATAGCTATGCCTACTTAAGTGTTTTATTCTTTCTTTGTATTAGGATTTTATCTCTCAAAAACTTCTGTCATCAAATAACCAATACATTCAGGGCGAGGATTTAATGTTATTTAAAGGAAACTATTTTAATGATTTGCAATATTTCGCGTCCTCTTCTTACCATTTGACGCTAATTGATGAGAGATTTGCGCAAAAACCAGTTCAAATCTGGAGTCACCATTTAAAAACGCCACCATTATATTGGAGTCAAACAATACTCGAAAAAGAGAACCAACTCTTATTCCTTCTCGCTTCCCAAAATTCGAAAGAAACGTCTTGTTTGCAATTAGATTGCAGAACTGACGCAATTCAACCCATATCTTTGGGTTCAATGTGGCATTTAGCGTCTCCGGGTGACTTTATTAAAATACTGTCTTTGCAAGGAAATTCCTTTCCACCCGAAATTGAAACCAGGACTTCTTTGCCACTTATTGGCGTCCAAGTTGTGCCCCATAGAAGAAAAAGTGGTTTTACACTTTTTCAGTTAACTTCGGTTGGCGACATTTATTATCAAGACTATTTCCCACAAACTACTCGGGGGGAGCGAAATTTTCATTACGGATCTGGTTGCGAGTTTCTAGATGAAAAATTAATTCTAGAACAATGTTCCAGTTGGTTAAAAGAAGCTTATAAAGAAGCTAGACCAACTGATGAACAACAATTTGAACCAGAAAGCGCTATTAACATTCAAAGTGTTCTTAATTGTAAGCGAAATTTATCGTATTCATCTGAACACGAGAATTTATGTAAAAAAAAACTACATTTGCAGCAATGCAAAATGGACCACCTAGTTCAGAGTCGTGTCCAGTTTGTTTTGAACAACCTAGTACATCTAAGAACCAAATTTGTCCAGGTTGTGGTTGTAATGAAATGTTAGCGTTTAGTATACTAAAAGCTAAACAAGAGGTGCGTTTTATTGTATTATAATGCTTTTCCAACATTTTACTATGGGTTGTTTTAATATTAATGCTTCTTTAAGTGTGGTATAATTTCAAAGTTCTTGGAAGAGACAACAAACCAACAAGAAAATTCTTCAGAAAAGGATAAACTGAATTTAATCGATTTAGATCGGCATTTTGATCCATTCAGTCGGAAAATATTATCAGTTTGGATGGAAAGGGAAAAATCTGACCTTTTGGGTCAAGTGACTCAAGAGGGAACTGTTGTTGAAGAGGAGGCTGAAATGTTTGCTGCAATTTTAAATCCCGAAGTCACCTTTTTCGAATTACCGGAAATAAATGACCCTAGTTTCATAACGCCCGTAGTTTCTGGTATCCCTGAGGTTGAAGCCATACAACAAGGCCCAGAAACATTCTCTAGTCAAAAGACTCAAAACACAATGGAAAATACAGATATGACAGATACTGATTGGTTTTTCCAAAGCCCCAAGACAAGCAAACGCAAATCTAAACCTACGAGCGCGAAAAAAACTAATACCGTTGGTTTTTGAACAAATAATGTTCATTGTTTTTTGTATAGCCAAGGCTTAATTAAAAAACACGTCTTATTTTATGTTTTAAAAATCCCGCCTTTTTTGTTAGTTTGTAGTTTGTACACTAGGGGCGTTGGGTTCGGAAATATTTCCCTCCATTAGCGAGAAGCCAACAGAGTTGCCAGATGGGCAGTTTACAGCCCAAATTGGGCTTCTTTTCAATCTATGTACCGGGGGAAAAAATGGCTGGGCGGGCCGCGGAAGGCGGTTTTTTGGGCTGGTAAGGTTTCTGCCGTATCCCAATCTAGGCCGGTGGTAAGCGCAGTGAAGGAGGGGTTCGGCCGGCCGCTTTTTTTTTTTTTATTATTAGAGGTTTCAATGTAAATTGGGTCCCTTAAGGGTCCGCGACAAGGATGCGATTATTCAGGATTCAGTATGTGAATAATCAGGGAAGGAAATGAGGTTTACTTGGGAGGTGACGGACGGGATGAGGGGGTCAAGTCACCTCCGACGGACACGGGGCAGTCGGCACCTATAGGGTAGGATCGCCGACATGTGTCTTATTCCCTCAAACTTTGCCGCCCAGACGCTTGGCTTACAGGAGTGCGCCACACTCCCGGCCGGCCGCTTTTTTTTTTTAGCATTGGAAGGTTTACAAAGTTAATTTATTGGGCAGAAATTGGGCGCTTTTCTGCAAATTCAAAATTTTTCCTTGGGCGGTAATTTGGGCTGATTTCCGCTTGGGTTGGGCGAGATCTTCAAAACTGATCTGGCAACTCTGGAAGCCAAATACCGGCTGAGTGTATCTGCCAAAGTTTCGCGGTCGGAAGTGGGGACGATATTGACCCTGAAAAACAATATTGAAAGTCATGTTTCGCATTTAATTTATGTTTCATTTACAGCAATTATCCCATTAATCAATTCATACTTAAGCTTAGTAAAAATAGGTATATTCATCACCACCATGGGTCAACTTCTATCGAGAGTTCGGGTAAATATTTTACTTTTAGGCTTAGCGTCTCTGTTAGACTTAAGTGAAGTGACAAGTATGTTTTGGGCCAAATGTGTCGGTCGCTAATGGAGGGATTATTATTGTATGATTTTTGACATATTTAGAAGAAGCAATCTACCGATGACGTTTTGAAAGAGTTAGAAAAGGTATACCTGGGTAATTTTAGTGGTATTTAAACAAGTATCATAATGTACCTTATGGGGAATAGGAGTTACAAGCCTTAGAGGAGCGGAGGAGGACTACTGAACAGAAGAAAAAACGTCTTTTGGGGACTTTAATTTTCTACTCAATTTTATTATACAGTACAGCTGTGGTATTGATATACTTTTATTGGTATTCAAGTAACTATCAGCGTAGGCTGATTTTTGCAATACCAATGGTGATATTTCCCTTTCTGTAAGAGATTTTTAATTTTATAATATTGTTGCATCGTTATTATTTAATTAATTCTTATGTTTTTGATGATAAAAGGATGTGGGGCCTTAAATTATTTCTACAATGGCTTTTTCAAAGGAGTTTAGAATCAAATCTAGTAAAATTAACAGAACTACACAAAAAGAAACGTTCTATTTTAAATGATGTGAAAGAAACTGAGACTTATTCAAAAGCTAAAGAGATTTTAGAGAAATATGACCCAGAGTTCAAAAAACAAGTAATTGGCTTGAACTTCAAGTTTTACAAAGTTTATTTGAATTAATTTGAAAAACTTTAATTAGTTGCAAATAGAGAAAGAAGCAGCTCAAAGAGCTGAAGAAATTAAAAGTATTTAATTTAATTTAGGTTTAAATTAAATTAAATTAAGGTTTTAGGGAATTAAATGTATCATTTTTGATAGTGTTACGTAGGAGATCTTTGGGACCCATGACTGGGAACAAAATGAAGCCTCAACCGCAACAAAATATTAATAATAGAACCCAAACTCCCGGAAGACCCCCCAATATGCCACCATTACCTAACAATGGGCAATTTCAAAGTATAAATTAAATTAATTTAATTTAATTTAATTTAAGAAGAAAAATCAATATATTAAGTCAACTTTAAATAACATAATTAAAAATTAACTGTTTTAAATTAAAGTGATGAGGCCTCCGGGACCGCCTTTACCAAGACCAATATTGCCTAGAGAAACAGGGGTTGTTGACAAATTTATTGATTATATAATTGGAGATGGGCCATCAAACCGTTACGCATTAATTTGTCAACAATGTTTTTCACATAATGGAATGGCTCTGAAAGAGGAATTTGAATATATTGGTAATTTTAGAAATAAGGGTTTTGTGACTTCAGGGTTCGTACACGACCTGGAAAACCTGGAAAAGTCAGGGAAATTGAAAATGGGCCTAAAAGGTCAGGGAAATTGAAAATGGGCCTAAAAGGTCAGGGAAATTGAAAATGGGCCTAAAAGGTCAGGGAAAAGTCAGGGAAATTGAAAATGGGCCTAAAATGTCAGGGAAAAGTCAGGGAAATTGAAAATGGGCCTAAAAAGTTAGGGAAATGTCAAGGAAAAATATATTGGTGGGAAATTGATAGTCTGGATAACAGTAGAAGGGTGACCAAAAAAAGTGTTGTCTGAGACTTGAGCAGAACCCCAAATTCGCTATTATTTATGATTTAGTTATGGTTAAATTTAAACGAATTAATTGGCTTATCTTTATAACAATGACAACTCGTGCAAAAATGATTCGAGTGAATTTAGATTGGTTTTCATATATTTACGCCTTGTAAGTTATTGCATATGGTCAGGGAAATTTGTGGAATTTAGTCAGGGAAAAACCTGGAAAAGTCAGGGAATTTCATTCCAAAAATTTTGTGCGAACCCTGGACTTCAAAATGAAGGATCACTTAAAAATTTGGGGTTTATTTCAGCTTTTCGTTGTTGCTACTGTTATGCCTTAAACCCTGCCAAAAAATTAAGACCTTTTGCTCCCCGCCTCCCCATGTTGGAACCACCACTACCACCACCTTCATCTTCTAAACCTTCAGAAAATACTCCTGAAAATGTCACATCTACCGTAAATGAGGAAGGTTCCCAAAAAGGTGAAGGTGATAAATACTTTAAAGCGGTTTTTGGTTTAAAAGTAATTAAACTGGGAACTGTTTCATAATTAATTAATTAAGATGTAACATCCGATGATGAATTTGCTAAAACATCTTTTGAAACTGGCGTAATTGAGGAGCAGGAGGAGGAGGAGCTCTCTAAAAATAACCCATTTGAAGAGTCTGATTTGTTGAATCAACTTGATAAAGATTTGAATGAAATGGTTGAAGTTGTCGAGGGTGAAGATGAAAATGAAGATGAATCTAATAAGAAAGATCAATAACTCTTAATTAATTAATTAAGGTCCTCCTCCTTTGTTTTTCGTTTCGTTTTTTTTTTTTAACACAGTCATTTAAATACAGAGACCTAAAGTAATTTAAGCTAGTCTTAAAAAAAAAAATTAGTACACAAACTTGGTTTAACTTTATTTACAAGCTTGAGGGAAGATAAATAATAATTTCAACTTATTTTCATGTCATCGTTAATTAATTTTCTTTTCTCCTTCTCCACAGTACGGGTAGTGAGATAACTAAAGTTTAATTTTGATTTTGATTTTTAATTTATTTCCACTAATAAGGGGAAGGGGGAACCAACCCATATTGTTCTTTACTAATTTTTTAGTAGTCTTAGGCCTACAAAAGTTTTAGTACAATTAATTTCCCCCAATTAGCCTTATTCCTGATCAGCGCCACCTACCCATAGCGGCGACTTTGAGAACTACTGTAAGCGGCAAGCCAATCAGATCTCGCTAAAATCTGGTGACGTCATTTTTGGTAAGACCCGAGAGTGCCAGTCAGTGACGTCACCAGATTTTAGCGACATCTGATTGGCTTACCGCTTACAGTAGTTCTCAAAGTCGCCGCTATGGGTAGATGGCGCTGATCAGGAATAAGGCTAATTTCGGACTGAAATCTAATCATTTTTTCTTCAAGTAAAAACTGTTAATTAAATTAGAAAA
Source organism: Phalangium opilio (assembly GCF_054372755.1). Classification (NCBI taxonomy): domain Eukaryota; kingdom Metazoa; phylum Arthropoda; class Arachnida; order Opiliones; family Phalangiidae; genus Phalangium; species Phalangium opilio. The sequence continues at coordinate 3,727,611 of NW_028324155.1, forward strand.
TAGTTTTTTTTTAAATATGAGGGTTTTTTGGTCAAATATCAAATTCCTTATTTGAAATTTCAAATTTGGTACAATTTTATTTACATTGTTTTTTTTTTCCTGAGATTTTTTTTAGGTTTATAATATTAATTAATTAATTTCAATTCTAATATAGTCTAAGAATCATCTTTTAATTAATTTATTTTAAATGTTAAATATTTTTTCTCCCTTCATGAAGTAATGTGTATATATAAAATTTAGGTTCAAATAAAAACACATGGGAAGTTAAATTTATCATGTAATTGTGAGAGTTTATGTGAAGCTAAAAATGGGCTTGAAAGATAGGTTTTGAAGAACCACCAGAGGTCCTATAATTCCTATAAAATCCTATATTTTTGAAACTGTCCAATAAAATCCTATAATTTTGAAATTTGGGCGAATTTTAAGCAGCTTATCAGTTGAACCAGGGCTCTAGTCTAAAAAATATCATAAAATGGCGATGGCTTCCCTAATATTGTAGCCTAACTAGTTAAACATAGCTCGGTATATTATGGTTCTGATAAACTGAATGTTCAGTGTGCACCACCATGGTGAGTTTTGCATGTGGGCAGCCAATAGGAAGTCTATTGGTTTTTATTTGTTGATCAAAAAAAAAGGCGGGAGATAATTTTTTTTTTTTTTTTTTGCAGTAACTGCTTCTTCTTCTTCAAAAAAATTTAATATTTTACTGTCCTATATAAGCCTATAATTCTGGAAACCCTTTTTGTCATAGCCCCAAGTTTTTAGTATGGTTGGATGGGGGGCAAATAGTACTATAACATACTCAAAGGGCATCCCCGTATCTCTAGTAGAACCAGAGTTATGAGCCTCCAAAGTTGGGTGTAATGATATTCCTATGGAGGGGGTATGTTTATGAACATTTTCTTCAATTACTTGGCCCCTGTTTACTCGATCCCCAATTTTTTAGTATGGTTGGATGGGGGGCAAATAGTACTATAACATACTCAAAGGGCATCCCCGTATCTCTAGTGGAACCAGAGTTATGAGCCTCGAAAATTGGGTGTAATGATATTCCTATGGAGGGGGTATGTTTATGAACATTTTCTTCAATTACTTGGCCCCTGTTTACTCGATCCCCAATTTTTTAGCATGGTTGGATGGGGGACAAATAGGACTATAACATACTCAAAGGACATCCCCGTATCTCTAGTAGAACCAGAGTTATGAGCCTCCAAAGTTGGGTGTAATGATATTCCTATGGAGGGGGTATGTTTATGAACATTTTCTTCAATTACTTGGCCCCTGTTTACTCGATCCCCAATTTTTTAGTATGGTTGGATGGGGGACAAATAGGACTATAACATACTCAAAGGGCATCCCCGTATCTCTAGTAGAACCAGAGTTATGAGCCTCCAAAGTTGGGTGTAATGATATTCCTATGGAGGGGGTATGTTTATGAACATTTTCTTCAATTACTTGGCCCCTGTTTACTCGATCCCCAAGTTTTTAGTATGGTTGGATGGGGGACAAATAGGACTATAACATACTCAAAGGGCATCCCCGTATCTCTAGTAGAACCAGAGTTATGAGCCTCCAAAGTTGGGTGTAATGATATTCCTATGGAGGGTGTATGTTTATGAACATTTTCTTCAATTACTTGGCCCCTGTTTACTCGATCCCCAATTTTTTAGTATGGTTGGATGGGGGACAAATAGGACTATAACATACTCAAAGGACATCCCCGTATCTCTAGTAGAACCAGAGTTATGAGCCTCCAAAGTTGGGTGTAATGTTAATCCTATGGAGGGGTATGTTTATGAACATTTTCTTCAATTACTCGGCCCCTGTTTACTCGATCCCAAGTCTTTAGTATGGTTGGATGGGGGGCAAATAGTACTATAACATACTCAAAGGGCATCCCCGTATCTCTAGTAGAACCAGAGTTATGAGCCTCGAAAATTGGAGGGTATGTTTTTGAACATTTTGCTTAATTGCTTGGCCCCTGTTTGCAGTACTGGTTCTTTAAAAAAATAAAAATTAATATTTTAGTATCCTATATAATCCTATAATTCTGGAAAACTGTCCTATATAATCCTATAATTCTGGAAAACTGTCCTATATAATCCTATAATTCTGGAAAACTGTCCTATATAATCCTATAATTCTGGAAAACTGTCCTATAAAATCCTATATTTTCATGAAAAAAAATCCTATAATTCCTATAAATATTTTTGAAATTCGGCTGGGGGCCCTGACCTTGTCATTTGTAAGGTTTCAAGTAAATTACTAAATTCCCTGATAAAACTTAACTGTGACAATTAGGGAATTAACTTAGACAAAGGCAAGTTTTTATGAAAATTAACAGCCTTTATTTGGGAAACTTTTTTTTCAAATTTAAAGATACATAACACTTTTATAGAAATTATACATTGTAAATTATAAAAAAAAAAAATGCATAGGATTTATTTTATTTTTTATTTATGGAATTTCATTTTTTATAAGATTCAGATCGAGAAAAGAATCTCTTATGATTTTTTAATCTGGTTTGAATCTTGCAAAAATTGATAAATTGATGAGAAATCTTTGTTGCTGAAACCACTATTACACATTATTCTGTATAACTGATGAGCTATTGAGCCCAATGGGGTCGGAGATGCCGTTCTGGTTGCCGCAGTTTGGGCCAAACCCAGATCCTTAAAGATACCAACCAAACACTTAGGAACAAGTTGACATTCAGCTCGTTAATAATTTTAAATTAAATTTTAATTAACTAACTTTCAACATTAATGTTGATCCAAAACCACCTTCGTAATTGTTACTAGCAGGTACATTTGGCAGAATTCCGGGTACTGGGTTATAAACTTGACTGGACCAACTTTGTCCTGAACTTATATTTAATATATTCGCTAATAATTTGGCATCCATTCCTAATCTAATTCCTAAATTCATGGTTTCTGCTGTACCAATCATACTTATAGCCAACCTAAAGGGAGGGATATGTAAATTAAACCCTTTTGTCGCCCCATTTGACCTTGGGAATAGGAATTACATCATATTATTGCATATTTTGGCTGCCTGTCCACTTCCTACATTGCCACAATGAATGATGTTAGAACCCATGCTCGATAATAGATCTTGAGCGGCTTGGTACTCTTTTTCTTTCCCACCTACCATGAAAGTAAGAGTACCAGCCTTAGCCGCGTTTATTCCCCCCGAAACAGGAGCATCGAGGAATACGGCTCCTCTCTTTTCAGCTTCTATAGCTAAGTCCTTTGATACTGATGGGTCAATAGTGCTACTGTCTATAAGAAGTGTTCCTGCCTTGACCATCCTGAATGGTTAATTTAAAACTTTGTTTATCTCTATAAACTTAATCTTTATTCTTGAATTAAGGAAATCCTTACTGGAATATTCCATTCTCCCCTTCATACACTTCTAAAACATGAGGGCTTGATGGTAACATGGTTATGATTGTATCACATTTTGAAGCAAGTTCAGCAGGGTGTATAGCAATTAGGGCTCCTTCATCAGCTAATTTACTCATTGCTTCAGGGTACACGTCATAAACTACTAATCTATGTCCTTTTTTAACTAAATTGCAAGCCATGTTGCTCCCCATATTTCCCAGTCCAATAAAACCCACTGAAACTTGGGATGTTTTCTTCTGGGAAGACACTATACACACACAACCAAAGATTGTTGCGTCATAAGATTTTTAAAAGTTTTTTTAAGGCAATTTTTACTTACCGGAAAACGATTTTCTGAAAATTCTTGGGTCCACATATCTTTGCTTTGATAATGAGACTAAATATCTTGCATAACCCGTCTTAAAGAGAGCCATTTAACAAATGCAAAATTTACCTGTCTTGAGTCCTAGGCCTAACTGTCAGGTGAAGGTTACTGTCGTCTGCTCTGTCACTTTAGCTTATTTCCAGTCCGCTGAATCACTATCGCGAAATATGAACCGCAAAATTACGCAACCTACCGAATTTTCCCCGTCTTTTTACCATTTTTCTCGTAATTAAATCAATATCATTTCTTTAAAATATTTTTATTATACTTTGAAATCTCCATAAAACTTATTTTTGTGTTAAAAAGGTACCGTTGTAATATAGATTTATATAATACGCTCTCGAAAAAGAAATTGGTGATGAGATATTCCTCAGTCGGTAATGTGCTTCCAATTAGCCGGAAGTCCTTGAGCGCGTCTCCAAAAAGCCAATCGGTTCTCGAACCACACCTGCAAAATAAAAGACGATCTTATTCATTTAAATTCGTTGAAGAGTGTATAATTCAACTAACCTTGATATCGTTCACTGGCATTCCCATTTCTGCTGCCATGATAACCAAATCGCTAATTCTGGGGTTCTTATTTCGAGCAAAAACCGACTCCAAATATTCGTTTTGATCATGATTAATGTAGGGTAGCTTGTAGTAGGGCGAAAGGTGCGCTTGTAGCATGGAAATGGTCGACATATCTTAACGTACCCGAGTTAAATTCTAGATGATTGGGCAAGAACAACAATTTTTTCCAAATTTGAAAAACGTCCGTTTTCTTTGAGATCCTCCGAGTAAATAAGCATCTCCTTGGCAAACGCCCCCTTTATAAGTCAAGGTAATTAGGACTCCGCAATACGCCATCCATTCCATTTCATAATGGGCAATCCTTCTCTTTAAATTATTAACCGTGAACGCGGACTCGCGACGCATTCCCCACGAGTTAAAAGGGTCTGATGGGCTTGTTTTTAATCAACACCCACTCTCCCGTGTTAGGATGTTTTTCATATGCTTGACACGTGCTATTTTTTCCCCGACCGCAATTATAAAGGGTTGAGGCGTTTTTAAAAAACAAAAATGCATTGCAAAACGAGAATTTTTCAAGTTTCAAAATATATAAGAGTTGATAAACTCTTCAAAGTTTACGCAAAAACAACAAGGTTTTATATAAGGCCTTTTATATTTGAGGAAACTACCGGGGACTAGGTAATAAATTGTAAACCAACGCAAATATCGAAATAACATAAAGGTAAAAATGTTTTATAACACGTGATTTCTTTATTTATTTATTTATTTACATAAGTTAGTTCATGGCAGTTTTTTTTTATTATTAATTTCAATTAGTAATAAGTATGATCATATGAGAACGATTTACCAGATGACTCCAGGGTGGGCGGCGTAACCCAAGCCAACAGTGTTGACTCCTAACAAACCGGGGTGGGCCAAACCTAAACCAGCTGCAACGGCAATTCCTCCTATAAGATATTTATGTTAAGGAAATGTAACTTATACGTTAAATTGTTTAAATTATACCGTGAGTTAGTTTGCCTTGAGCATCAGCAACTTTTCCTTGCAAATCAGCGTACTTTCCTTGGGCATCGGCTACCTTTCCTTGATAATCAGCAAACTTTCCTTGGGCATCAGCAACCTTTCCTTGAAAGTCAGCGTACTTTCCTTGGGCATCGGCTACTTTTCCTTGATAGTCAGCAAATTTTCCTTGTTGATCAGCAACCTTTCCTTGCAAATCAGCGTACTTTCCTTGGGCATCGGCTACTTTTCCTTGAAAGTCAGCGTACTTTCCTTGCTGATCAGCTACAGCCCCTTGCAAAGCCGCGTATTGACCCTGGGCAGCGGCGATTGGTCCCGTAACATCGACTGTCGTGATAGGACCATGGGCTAAACCCAAACCTACACCATATGGGGATATGATTCCGGCGTAGATGTTAGAGACGCAGGCCAAAAGACCCAAGCAAACCTATAAAATTCATTTATAAACGTAAACTCTTAATCAATGAAATTCTTCATAAGTATTAAATGGTAATTACCAAAGACTTCATTATGATTTCTCTTAGGAGCTTTCTGAACTATAGCTTCAGACAAGTTCAACTGATTGGTATTTTCCTCCGTTGATCTCTTTATATACGTATACAACACCTTAAAACCAATTATATCAATTTTAAAATGTTGTCTCGTTTACTCGGTGGTTAAATGTCGTACCAAGCAATGTTGTTACCCTTGGAAAATTATTTATTATTTTTTTTTTCTAACGGAATTTTTGATGCCTTTCCAAGTTTTTCTCAAAGAAGTTTCACGAAGGCGTTGTGTTATACTTATTATTATTATTATTATTATTCGTTATGTATTTCATCGCTTAAGGGACATTAATTAAGATTATACCACCTATATTTCCCCTTCCATTTTTATTTTTTTTTCGACTCACTACCTTGATATACTTGCCAAGTAACCCCACCCTTAACAAAGGAATTCCCGAGTATTAAAAAACTGGATATCAATAATTGACAAAAATTCGATTTTAAATCGTTACTAGCGATAATTAAAGGAATTGATAAAATAATCGCGGACCTTTTGAGTGAGACAGACAGAGTTTGCATTGTTGTTAAGGTTAGAATCAATTTATTATCAAGCCAGGAATGGATACAATTTCGGCTGACTCTCTGCCAGGATCAATTTATTACATTAGAATTTTAACAACGTGCTTTATTGCTGTAGTTTAAAAGTCAGGGTCGTTGTGAATGAGTTTAAATTACACTATGTAGGATGTGGTGTTTAAATTTCTTAGAAATTGGGTAATTTAAAGACAGTTTTCTGGAAATTTTTGAATTACTTTAATGGTAGGATATTAAGTGACATTTTATGTGTTGAATGAGCTGTGACCGTAGGGTGTGTTAATAATTTAGGCTTAGAAATTTAACCAACATATTACGTTATTAGAGGTGTCATGTTTGAATGGTTCTCAAATATCTATCAGTTCGCAACTCGGATCACTATTTTACAGGTGAAGCTGTTCAAAATGATACTTATGGTGGCAAATGTTTACTAACAGAAGTCTGAATGGATGTTTTTCATAAAAAATCATACGTAAACTATACTTAGTATTTACCATAATAGATATAAAGACATATGAAATATAAGTCAAGATTCAGGATTTTCATTTTATAATGGCAATATAATTTATTCATTTATTTACAAGAATTTATAGAAGCACCATTAAAGATAAAGAATTCTTAATTTTTTTGAAACCGAAAAGTTATACATAAGACAATAGGTTGAAAGATCTAGACATTACATTTTTCATTCTCTAACCAAGGATTTTAGCGTGACCGAGAGCTCCGTATCCGTGTCCAAGAGCTCCGTATCCGAGACCGGCCAAACCCAAAGCTGGGGCGCCAATAATACCGGCGTGTCCCAAACCGGCAATACCAGCATGACCCAAACCAATACCGGCAATACCAGCATGGCCTAAACCGATTCCAGCATGAGCAATTTGACCGAGTGGGGCGGCGATTGGAACGACTACGCGGTTAGCCAAGTTAGCGGCCTTAGCTTGAGCGTCGGAAACCTTGCCGAGATAGTCTTCGTACTTTCCTTGACGATCGGCCAATTTTCCAACGTAATCGGCAACCTTGCCTTGAGCATCGGCAACCTTTCCTAAGTAAGCGGCCTTACGACCTTGAGCGATGCCGATAGCTCCGGCAATGTCGGTGGTGGTGTAGCCAACAGCTGGGGCGGCGATTCCGAGACCCAAGGGTCCGGCAACTCCGTATGGTCCAATTCCGGCTAAACCGAGTCCACCAACAACTCCAGCCGAGGCGTAAGCGGCCATGCCGAGAACAGCGAGAACAACCTAAGGAAAATACACCGAAAAATCCGTTATAGTACCCGGCCGTACATCAACTTAAGTTATCCATGGTGGTCCTAAGCAAGATTGTATATCTTACCAAAGCGTTCATGTTTAGTACTCTGGGATCGGTAGCTCTGATCTGGTGAGAACTAAGAATGGTAATGTGATGCTTATTCGAATGTTGGTCCAGCTTTATATACCAACCGTCTTGGCCACCTTAACGGTATTAACCTCGCTCTAACCCAGCCCATTAACGGAATGTCATACTTTCCCTTGTAGATATTAACCTTCGATATCTTGTTTGGCTGTTTATGTTATGTACTTCCCTCTCATTTCCATTTTTCATTCTTATCTATTTAATTCCACAAAGAAAGGAAAAGAAAAACACACTTTTTTTGGCGTAAACTTAATAGGCGCCGATCCAGTTTTCTAAATGATTTTAGGGCGAGATGATGATAACTTCCCTCCCTCCCGACATATAACGGAACCTTCGAGGTGGAAAATATACACCCTGAAGCAAACGATTTAATATACATCTTGTTTATGATACGAATCAACTTGATTGTTTTAATTCTCGTACGTTTTGAAACTCGATTAACGAGTTTTTTTAGCCACATTTTTCATTTTTGTGAAGGAAATTATCTCGGGTTTACTTTAATCAATCTCTAAAAGACTATAAGCTCTGGTTTTCGGTATTGTTCAGTTTAATCTCAATGTTTAATATTCATTATTTTCATGAATGGATTCGGATTGGGCGTAAAATTTAAGGTTCTTTGTAAATATAACAGGTATATTATTTTACTTCCATGGTTGTGGTCATTGTAAACTGGGATTAGATTGCCCCTGGGCTTATAAAACTAGACGACGTTAGATTTTGCGGTTCCATTTGACATTGAGAAGAAATACGCTGTTCTTGTGCGTTAACCACAGGGCCCGCTGCGTTACAATGAGAAATTTAGGTTGGTGTTTGCGCCTTCAAAGATGGAAAGTATTATAGTGACATGTTGACTTGGGTAAGGTTACACGGTTACAGTATAGTTTTCATTAATGGGGGTTCCTTCAGTGTTGCCAGACTTTTGAAGAGAACTATCTATAGCTGAAACGATTCATGTTGAAACTCAATTGGAAATGAAGAGCATGGTACTTATACTAAGAACATGATAATGTTAGGATTTAAGTCTAAACTTTTTTAAAAGTCTTTTTTTTTACGAAAATAGGTTTAATGTGAAACAAGATGTAATAGTCAATATTCTAGTTTCCTCCTAATCCTTCCTTGGTTAGGCCTATTCGGTGTTACACTCTGCCTTTTAAATTGTTCACTCTATTTGTTTAAACGCCAAGGACCCTATCATAGTTCTGGACTAAAATCCAACGTAATAAGAACCATGTTAATGCTTAGGAGAGAAAATATTTGACGACTTTGCTTATGTATTCGAGCCCTAGTTCAAAAGGTTTGTTTTTATTCAGTATTGCTGGAAACGAAAGAAATAAGTCTATCACGTACTAAAACAATTTCGCTATATATCTTCTATATACAGAAGATATAGGCCTATAGCGAAATGTGTGTGTATGAATCATGTTAATTTTGTGGAGCGAACCATTTTGATAATTTATTCAAGCCCTTAATATTTCAAACGCCAAGTATTTAGTTGGCATTTATAAAATATCCCAATGTATGCTTATAAATTGATCAAAATATTAATTCAGTCAAGTACCAGTTTAGTGTTTAAAATATAATTTTCTTTATAATTTAAATTACTTAATACGGATTTTACAATTTCAAGACGTTCTAATAGTGGGTTTTAAATTAAAATTCAACATGAAAATAATTTAACCGATGATTTTAGCGGCTCCGTATCCGAGACCAAGTCCGTGAGCTCCGAGTCCGTAAGCTCCAAGTCCGAGTCCGTGAGCGGCTCCGAGTCCATAAGCTCCAAGTCCGAGTCCGTGAGCGGCTCCGAGTCCATAAGCTCCAGCTCCGAGTCCGTAAGCTCCAACTCCGGCGAGACCGAGTCCGTGAGCTCCGGCCAAAGGTCCAGTGACTGGGACGACGACTCGGTTGGCGAGGTTAGCGGCCTTAGCCTTGGCGTCGGAGAGTTTTCCAATGTAGTCGGCAACCTTTCCTTGGGCATCAGCAACCTTTCCCAAATAAGCGGCCTTGCGACCTTGAGCGATTCCAATAGCTCCAGCAACATCGGTGGTGGTGTAGCCAACGGCAGCTGGGCCGGCGAGACCGTAACCCAATGGTCCGGCAACTCCGTATGGTCCGACTCCGGCGAGTCCGAGTCCGAGAGGACCGACAACTCCAGCGGAGGCGAAAGCGGCCAAGCCGAGGAAGGTAAGGGCAACCTGTCGTAGTAGAAACGGTTGCTTTTTAGTGACTTCCCGCCATCAAAAGAGAGCCGTGATAAAAAAGTGAAAATAGTTAAGTACTTACCAAAGCGTTCATTTTTGATTCTAATTAGTTTCTGAGGAAGTAATCCTTAGAAGAAGTAAATTTGGATTGTGACTTTTCCGACGGAGAAATGCCTTTTTATACACCACCCAAAATTCATTTATTGACCAAGCCCAGTACTGGATTTTACATAAAAGACCTTCAAATCTAGTTTACCTATTCTTAATTACAAGCAATTTGTTTTGGCAAGATACTGGGATTGGGATAAATACGAGGTAGTTTACATTTTTATTTATTATTTAAAGCTTGTTTTTTCAATGTCCCGTTAGATTATTAATTTATCAAAATGCGGCCTTTAGGCTATTAAAAATATTTGGTACCATTCCGGTAGGGAACCCAGGGTTACACTACAGTTATAATCTCCGTTTTCGTATTCGAAATTTGAAGAGCCAACTCTATTGGACCCAAACCCCATGATAAAAGGGGTTTCCTTTTCTTCATAAGAGATAAGCTGTGAGACTTGTCCTTTAGTTTGGTTCTTTCTCGGGCGACAAAAGCTATTTTGCAAGAAGCTAATTTAATCGAATTAGAACCAAAAGTATTCAATTACCGTTAGAGTGGATCACTTAAGCCTAACTGCTCCAAATGCTGCGAAGAATTTTTACACGCGAGTAATTTCAATTACGTTTTAGGCTTCTGGTTTTTTTAAATGTCATTAAAAATCGCTTAGACATTCTCATAGAGTAGACAGAAATTCCCTAGCATATTCAAAATGTACGTGTATTCGTAATTCAATTAGTTTCTAATTTTCTTCCAAAGACAAGGCAACTCTTTTTGTAAATAGTTATGGTAGTTAGAAATATATTTAACTCGTTACGCAATCATAGAGACCTTCAGCAGCGGTTTGAACTTGAAAAAATAAAGTGGGTTGTCTCCTTATTTCTCATCCCTTGGAATGAAAAACATTAGCATCTTCGTGTAATATCTACGTAACTTTGAACTCTCCGAAAAGGAGTTGAAGGTAATATTAGCCCCCAGGGACATGGAATTATAATTTTGTAAGAAATACACGACACCCTCGTATTTTTAACCATTTTCTTAAACGAGTAGGCTTAGTCTAATATCTTGGATTTTGTTCAAATGTAAGGAGGAGTTAAACAAATTGAGAAACTTATCACGTTTCGATCGCGACTCTATTACCGCCTTTTTGCATCCATAACCTTTCTACTTCCCACGTTTTAGACAGTTAGGGGCCAAAATGAAACCCTCGTTTTATCATAATTATTCAAATCAAGGAAATAAGATAAATAATTATACGGTCAGACTTTTTAATATTTTAGGGTAATTTGAGGAATTAATATGCCACAGAACAATAAATAGGCCAAAACAAAATAGATATATTTTTTAAAACAATTTTATTCAACGTTGAACATCATCAAAAAATTATTCGGATTTGATAACAATAACATTTATTTACATTTTTTTATAAAAAAGTAATTTTTAAACAAATCTTAACAAACTTTAAACGATGCTAAACGTTCCGCGGGATGGAATTCGCTTCGGTGTTGTTGTGGTTGATGTTGTGTATTGACTTAGAGGATGAGTGGGGCGTGGGCGTATCCGAGAGCTCCGTAACCGTAACCGAGACCATAGGCGGCTGGGGCTCCAATAATACCGGCATGAGCGATGGGGCCAGCGGCGTAGAATCCCTTGTTGGCGTAGTTGGCAACCTTAGCTTGGGCATCGGAAACCTTGCCGAGATAGTCAGCGTATTTGCCTTGGGCATCGGCGACCTTTCCGTGGAAGTCGGCAACCTTTCCTAAGTAAGCGGCGTGACGTCCTTGGGCAATACCGACGGCTCCGGCCAAATCGGTTCCGGCGTAGCCATATGGGGCTCCGTAGGTCAAACCCAATGGGCTGACGATGGCACCGGCGGAAGCGTAGGCAACCAAGCCGAGGAAAGCAATAACGATCTGTGGGGTAGAATTTAAGAAATTTCGTTAGAAAACTCAGTTTTCTGGTAGCCACCAAAGTTCTAAGTTATTATGGCGCTCGAAAAACGCCTGGAAAAATCGAAAATTTACAGTTTAAGATATACATTACCATGGAGTTCATGTTGATGATTTTTAGAGTTGCTGAGGATGTATCCTAAGCGAGATGAGAATGAGGAATGTACTTTTTCGAAGCCCTACCAACCCTTTTTATATTAGACGCTCGCGTCATACTCCCAAGTCTGTCCCAGCCCAAGACACCTGGGCAAACCCATTAAGGGAATGCGTATTAACTGTTTTTTTCGGTTTAACCTTGCCGTTTTTTTAGGGGTACCGTTTTTGTGGGTAGCCTATGACTGTGCTTTTTTTTTCTTATATGGAAGTGTTAAGACCAATCGTGAATTAATTCTATAATATTAAGACAGTGGTCTGAGGTTTATCGTTCTCATTCTTTTCGAATGGAAAATCCTTCGCCCGGAGCGAGATAGTTAACGTGCCCCACCCATTGACGATCGTACTGTCTTGCTTCTCCAGTAGCGTCCTTGAATAAAACGTGCCCAATTACTTTTATACGAAATTAGAAATATTAATCATAAGAATATGTAATTATATCTCTAAGAGTCGCTAAGGCTTCGAATGACCAATCTCATCTCAACATATTACTACTAAACGGTTTTATCATAAATTCATGGTTTTATTTATTTTAGTCTAAGTTCATAAAACAATGGCTTTATGATATGTTTTACGTCAACAGTGGATGTGTGTCAGTAATAATGGCGACTATTCTAATATTTTGTAATGTAGGTCTTAGGACATAATCTAGTTTTGGTTTGGCTTACGTGTATTTATATACTAATGAAAGATAAGCGGCATTAGGTTTATGAAATGTGAAAGAAAAGTATAGTTATAGATTCTTTTTAGGTAAAACCATATGATTTTGGGTTTTTAGCATGGTTTTAGTTTGTCTTGGGTGTGTTTTTCACACCCATTTTTTCGCGAATGACTTTTTTGTTCACGAAGGTTAGTTTTAGGCGGTTACCGTCGCGTCTATCATAAAACAGCTCATTTTTATTTTCAAGTGTAAGGTTGTTTTTCATACATTTCTCCAAGGTTACACAGACTAGTTTAAAACCTCTATTTGATATTTAATATACCGAAAAGACCCGAGGGTATTCAAAATTTAAGGGTGTTTTAAGTAAAGTTTATGGGTGTGGTTCGAGTTTTTTTTTTTTTTTGTATGGTTAAATTTCACTGTCTTTATCGTTTAGTAATTATAACCAAAGAGTGTGTTATATTTGCGTTATGTACGAGTATAATAGAGAGTTTAAGCTACCTATAAAATCGGGCTCAATATTTCCGTTGGTACGTTGTACCCTCACTGGTCGAGCCAGACGTTCGAGAGATAAAACGATTTAGCAACGGGCGTCCAAGCACCGTACGTCGGAACGTAGAAACGTTCGGGTGGGGCCTTGATGTACCGCTTCGTGTCTAATGTACGGTTTTCATGTATTTAACGAATTGGAAGGAACTTAGTGAAGTTTTTCGCAGACGTTTGCGTCCGATAGACAGACTTTACAGGTAGCTTAAACTCTCTATGGAGTATGAAATATTTGAGTTGGCTGGGACAATACAAGTTTTTTTGTTGGTGTAGTTATAGTTCGAAAATGGAAATAAAAATTCCCACATATGTTAGGATTTCACTTTGAATATAAAAATACTTCAAATGCCTATCGTATGTATAATACCACCTCGACAATAAGTACCAGTCCAGTCCCCCTCCGGACTCGATTTTGCAACTGTCACTATAGAGTGCTGTCAGAAGCGCCGGTGTGACATCACCCATGTTGTTTTCCCATAAAGAAAAAACGGTAACTGTCATGGCCGCCCATTGCTAAAGGCAGACTCATGACGTTTAAAATTGGATCTGACGTCACAACTGAAAGTACTCTATAGGACAAAGGGGTAATTCCTCGCCTATGGTGAGACAACAAAGAATGCCAACTCCTTATAGTCAGAATTTAAAAACCGACGAAAAATAACGTTTAAATTTTTACTTTTGCAATATTGTCGTCTTAATTTGTTTCATAGAATAAGTTTTCAATAGCCAAAAATACTAATATAGTTATTTTTATTTAACTTATTCCAGTAAGAAAATACAGTAAAATGTAACGAACATAAAACGTAATGAACATAAAACGTGAAATTTTTTTTAAAGTAAACCCAAAGCTTGATATCTTTTAGCTCTTCGGATGAAATTTTTCATTGTAAAATCCGAAGGACCCATTTCAATTTGGGGACCCTTGTTGATACAGTGGACCATCATTTTATCGGAATAATCCAATTTTGGTAAAAGCTGAAAATACAAAAACAAGTAAATAAATATTAAGCGCGTATTCTAGAATATTGTTACGAATCTATTCTTACCTTTGGCGTTAATAGAAAATATTGGGATGTCGTGCGACTCGCAGTTTCAACTACAAACTCAAAAACCTTCCTCTCATTTTTTGAGTCCATCCCCTGAAAAAGAAGTTAACAATGTTTTTCGGAAGATTCGCAGGGGTGTGCGAGTACTCGGTTCGAGTATCGAGCCGAGTACTCGACTCGATACTCGATAACAACACATTGAGATACTCGAGACAGATTCGAGTAGCTTTTTAACTTCTTAAATACTCGAGTCCGAGGCTTACAACTATAGCAGACGATGAGTTCATGATCATTTATTTTGAAAATCACCTGTTCAATGTTTAATTGATCACTAACAATCTTTTTGAACTAGTTCGATATTAGATAATTGAAAATCTTCGTTATTTTTAAGAAATTTACAAAATTGCTACTCGACAAGTCAATATTTGAGACTCGATAATTACTCGAAAGAACCAAAATTTGACCTATCTAAATACTCGATACTCGAAAGTATTTTTGAGACTCGGCTCGATACTCGATAAGAAATTAGTTACGATACTCGGACTCGGCTCAAAACCGAAAAAAACGGGACTCGCACACCACTGAAGATTCGTCATAAAAACAAGTTTTAATTCAAACCTGATTAATTTCGTCGACGCATCGGAAAGGCACTGCGGTTAATTCTTGTAAAGCCATCATAAATAAAACTGTCGAAACGCTTCTTTCCCCTCCACTTTGATGACTCGCTGTCAACTCTTGCAATTTTTCCGAGTCCCTAAACTTAACTTTAATACAAATTCCGTATTTCTCAAAGTCCAACTATGGAAAAGAAAAATTAATAGTTTAATTATAAAGAGATTTAACTTAAAGCGAAACCTTACGGGATTCTCGGCAACGTTAAGAGAAACTTCTCCCACACATTGAAGTCTTGCAAAAAAAGCTGAAAAGTTCTTATTGATATTCTCCATCAAGGTATTGGTCTCTTGTATCCACTGATTTTGTAATTCTTCAATTTCTTGCAAATATCGTTCCACATTTTGCTCAACCTTATCAGCTTCCCTTTGCATTCTTTCAATATTCTTCTTACGTTCCTCGAACTGAGCTATGACATTCTCATCAACGTGAAACATTAAATCCAGTCTGGCTTGTTCTTGTAGGATTTGGGCATCAATGTCCTCTATACTCGCAGGAAGAACACCAAATTGCTGTTCGAAGTAATCAATTCAAATAAGGTTTAATTTAATTACTTTGGTAAATACTAAATAACTTAAAATTAATAAGTACTTCGCGTATAACATTGGGTAGATTTTCATTTTGCGGAATTCCAGCAATTTTTTTGGCATTTTGCAACAATGCTTGCGCCTCTTTTTTAACATCGATGCATTGTTTGTTTATTCTTTCAAATTCTTCCTGCAAATTCAATCAACGATTAGGAAACTAAATGTTAATTTTTAATTGTAGATGACGCGTGCCTTCAATTCCCGAGTTTCCGCAGTCTGAGCTTCGTACTCCCGCTTCGCTTTCTTTTTATTATTCTCAACAATGAAAGCTTTCAAAGTGACGATAGTTAACACTTTGGTAATCTCTCTGATGTCCTATTTAAAATTCATTAAGGTTTCAGTTTCATTTCCTTAAGGCGGCGCTTATTATTTTTCCTTACAAACCTGAAGAATCTTTCTATACTTATCCAAAGTTTTATATCTCTCGGAATAAATTTTTTTGATTTTAACTCCGGCTTTTTGTCTTTCAATCTCAAGATCTATTTTACTTTCCTCGTTATTTTTTACAGCCACTTTTTTCTGTTCAACCTTAGTCATAATATTCTTTCGAAAATCTCTTTGAGCTTGAAGGTCCATCTAGTAATTTGGAAATAAATCAGAAAATTGGTATTAATTTACTTTCTTTTATTTGAATCTATATAGTTTTTTGCGCCATTTTCACAAACTTTTCTTTTTCTCAATTCTTCCAACTTGGAAGTTTTCAATTCCTCAGTATTTCTAAGTTCTTTTAACTCGGCTGATTTGGCTTTGTGAGTTTCTTCTAATTGTCGAATACTGTTTTGCAACTCACGAATGACTTGATCATTCATGGAAATGACTAGATTTTGCGCTGGTCTGATATCGTTTGACAAAGTTGATTTATTTCTAGCGCCATACTTTGAAGTTCTAATAGTATACTACATAAAAAAAGACCCAATTATCAACGCATTTTGACCCAGAATAGGTTTTATTTAAGGGTGGGCGAATACTCGTCTAAAACGAATAATTCGATCGAATACCGAGACGAATAACCGTCTCGGTATTCGTTTGAACGCATTTTTACTATTCGAACGAATATCGAATACCGACTTTACTATTCGATAAATATTCGACAACCAGTTTCGCAAAGGGCCAAGGCCTAACTCCGCTATTATAGGTACCAAGATGTGTACAAAATATGAAATATTAACCCCTAAAAATATACTTTCACTAAAAGCATAGTCATTTTCATTTCCGAATAAATATTTTGTAAAAAATTGTTACTAACAACCTCCTTTAGTACTTCGTCAATAGCAGGCCTTGATATTCGACAAATATTCGCGAATAGTAGGCCTAATATTCGCGAATAGTAGGCCTAATATTCGCGAATAGTAGGCCTAATATTCGCGAATAGTAGGCTTAATATTCGCGAATAGTAGGCTTAATATTCGCGAATAGTAGGCTTAATATTCGCGAATAGTAGGCTTAATATTCGCGAATAGTAGGCTTAATATTCGCGAATAGTAGGCTTAATATTCGCGAATAGTAGGCTTAATATTCGCGAATAGTAGGCCTAATATTCGCGAATAGTAGGCCTAATATTTGACGAGTATTCGATAAGACTATATTTTCGTTAAGCCTAACTATTCGATATTCGATTAAAAAATCATTATTCGTCTCGGTATTCGATAAGAAAATTTTTGGGTATTCGATATTCGTCTCGATAGTAAAAAAGTGTTATTCGCCCATGCTTAGTTTTATTCCAAATTACCATTCGATCGGGTGTATAGAAACGAGTGAAATTAGTATCGTTTAAAACTCTTTCTAAGTTATCCGTTGTAACTTTGGTTCCGACTGGAACTCTGTGCAAATTGTAAAAACGACACAAATATCTCATGACTCCACTGGGTGCCGTAAATAAGTCTTTGAGATAATTTTCAAAACCGTAACGTTTGAATTGATTGATTGGTCTTTCCGGTTGAAACGTGTCTAGAGTTTCTCTAGGCACCATAGCGGAGTTCACTTTAAGATTCATTTGGTCTCGAATTACTTTCATGAATTCTTCCAAATCATCGGCATCCTCAAAGATGAAGGCTACAAGATCACGGTAACTAATTTGCATTTCTATAAACTTTGCGTATTTCGGATCATGCACGTTGATCTATGTAGGGAAAAGGAAGTAATTACTGCGGTATTAGTCCCAAATTTTATTAAAGTTTTACAAAATGGTTTATTTTCTCACAGTCAGCATAATCGGTTCATAAACCGCTTTCTTGAAGATGTGTTTGTTCTGTTGCAACCACATTGTTGCTTGATAAGCGTCTCGATTGGAATGTCTCAATAACTGTAGTTTTTGGTTATAGGTGCTTTGTTCTTTGGCCAGTGACTCTTTTTCTCCTAAGACGAGTAAATCAAAGTTAAGTCTCAAATAGACTAACTCAAATAAAAGACGACGCACTTAGCATGGCTTGATTGAGAGCGAAACACTCGGCTTTGATGTTATTTTTTTCATTGTCGATTGTCGTCACTTCCAAATTTAGTTTGGCAAGATGTCCTTGTACAGTTGACAGTTCTTGCCTAACTTCTTCGGTATTCTCGGGTAAATTCCTCAGCTCCGTTTCCAATTTTCGAAGTTGATGTTTGAGCTCTAGCAACTTTTGGTGACGTTGTTCCTCATCTTGCTCTTGTCCTCTTAGTTCCCCTTCAATGACCTCGACTAATTGAGGATAATTATCTACCGCGCTCTTGTGTTTCTTTAAATCACTTTGAAGGCTGCTAAAATTATTTCTAGACTGTAACAACTGGTTTTTCATTCTCCCTTCTTCCTTTTCATAGGCTTTAAATTTTTCGTGAAATGGTTGGATGTTATTCTGACTCGTTTCAAATTTTTCTTTCATTTCCGCAAATTTTGCTTTGATTTCTTGGTATTCATTACGTTTCACGGAATATTCCTTTGTAAAAAAAAAAAGGTCCGCCATTTGCGAGTGTAAACATAGAGCCTCCCGTCATGGTACCATCGCCACTAATAAATAAACTTACCACCCAAACTCTCTTTTTCTTTAAAAGATTAATAGTGTCTTGATATTTTTCACGTTCGTAATAATTTTTCACTTCATTTTCTAGTAGATTGTTTTTCTCAATTTCACTTTCCAACAATGCAATATCTCTTTGTTTATTGGATTCGAGATCCAGATGTTTCTTTCTCAATTCCTTCAATTTTTCATGCCTTTCGTGCATTTCAATGTTACCTACAGCCTTTTGAGTGTTAGCTAATAGCTCTTGGGGTGTCATTTTAACAAAATCAGCTACTCTATCTTGAGGCAAGAATTGACAAAGGTTGTCAACTTGGATGTTTAATTTCCTAACAGTTTCCGCAATCTTAAGAGAATTAATTAACTTTTAAGTTTTTAAATCTATACATATTTTTCAGGCTAGGAGGATTCATACCATTTACACCAGGAGACTAAGCTACTTGGCAGACAAAGTACCACAAAAAGAAGCCTCGCTTCCTGCAGGGTTCGTACGAAATTTTTACATTGAAAATCCCTGACTTTTCCAGGTTATCCCTGACCATTTTAAGGTGTTTACCAGAGCCAACTTCATCACACCTGGCTCATATTTAGCATTGCATGAAGAATGGTTTGATATGCCAAACAAAATCCCTGACATATCCCTGACTTTTTAGGAAAATGTTTTAAATCCCTGACTTTTCCCCCTATTTTCCATATCCCTGACTTATCCAGGTTATCCAGGATATCCAGGTTCCGTACGAACCCTGTCCTGGTGTAAATGGTATCAGTCCTCCTAGTCTCAATACTACGTATTTAGGAAAATCACCGTTTTAAAATTTGAGGGCTTATTATTTAACTTCCAATTGGAACTTCCAGACCTAAGGATTTCGCGCGTAATGCGTATTATGTTAGTGGGATCGAGAAATCTGTAACGTATTATGAAAGTTATCAGATTTTCTTCTAAACTTCGATATGCTTAAGAGCGGAGAGTATTTACAAATCAATTTCTATCAATGCTGAAGGTTTCTCGTATTGTATGTAATCTTCAATATTACCAGCACGACCCAAAACCTTAGGTTTTCCTCCAAGCCCCAAGCAAATGGCACAAACAATTGAGGATTTACCAGATCCATTGGGACCCAAAATTAAGTTTAAATTGGGGCCTGGATTCATTTCTACTTCATTGTAGGTTCTGAAAGAATTTAATGAGTTTTCCTTTGAGTTCAAAACAATGACATAGCTCAAACCTAACCTAACCAAACCCAACCCAGGGCGCCAACTATTGCAGAGAAATTTTTAATAGGAAAAATAGGATTCGCTAGGCGAAATTATAGGATTTTATAGGACCAGATTCATGAAATTATATAGGACTCTTAAATGACTAGTATATAACCAGAACCGGCCAATTTTAATGAAATACTGCTTAATTTTTCAATTAAAATAGTATACAATGCCTTTGCACTGCTAAAAAAAATATCACCAACTATATCACATAAACCTCAAAAATAAATAGGGGAAAAAGGGACTTTTCACGATAAAAATAGGGTAAAATAGGGACCTAAATTTTAAAAGTAGGAACCAAAAAGGGACCACTGGTAAAACAAAATGATATCTATTCTGTGAAAATATCACAAACAGACAGTTAGGAACCTATTACTCTTTTCTATTTTTTCGACAAAATAGTATATTATTTCTGACTTTCTTTTGTTTATATTCTTATTCTAAGGGAGCGGTAGGTAAGACTTGATACTGGCTCTAATGTATAAGGAAGGTTTTCTGATTAGAAGTAACTATTTTCGTATCATGTTTACTGTTTTTGAAAAAATCCACTGAACTAGAATTTGGGCCTTTACGGGGTTCGTAATTTTTGGAATGAAATTCCCAGACTTTCCCAGGTTTCCCTGACTAACTTGAACAAATTTCTCTGACCATTTGCAATAACGTACAAGGCGAACATATATGAAAACCAGTCTAAATTCAGTCGAATAATTTTTTCACGAGTTGTTATTGTTATAAAAATTAGCCAATTAATTTGTTTAAATTTAACATTAAGTAAATCATAAATAACCGGAGCGAGCGAAGCGAGCTCCGCAAATTTGGGGCTCTGCTAAAATCTCAGACAAGACATTTTCTGAGGTTTTTCTTAAGGGATTATAATTAATTACTTCAAAATTCTCAAAATATAGGACTTTATAGGACGATTTGTGAAATTATAGGATAAAATAGGACACTTTTCAAAATAAAGATTTTATAGGAATTACAGGACCTCTGGGCGCCCTGCCAACCTAACCTAACCTAACCCATCACAGCGAGTCCCGGCAAAGCCTTTGGCACTGCTATATATATAATTAATTTTTTAATGTTAATTATTGTTTGCGCCTATTATAATGGTGTGCAATGAATAGAGGAAGGCGTAAGCTTTCATTTGGTATATGATTTATTAAGTTTGGAAGAGCAGGGGCTATTCTTAAATTTAGCCCCAAGTTGGTATAATAATAATAATAATAATATTTATTTTGTAACCCAAAGCTACTGGCAACCACAGAGGTATGAGCCTATATAATGTGGTTACCTGGACAAAACAATACATTAAGAATAAATAAGATACACAAATATGCTATGGACTAAAAGTCAATGGGCGAGTAACAAGTTCCACTGCAGTTGGAGAGGGGTTAAGACTTAAGAGCAATACCTTAGAATACTTACAGAAAATTCTTTATTTTAATCTTCAATATTGAGCCTTGGGAATATCCACTTCTCATTTTATTCTTGGAAGAAGTTGTTACATCGTTTTGAGATACAGCCATTTCCTGAGACTTGTTGTTCAAACTTTGGTTTTCTTTATTAGACGCCATTTAGAAAAGCTTCACACGCCATATGTCCGAGCAAACTTCAAACTAATGTTTCGTTTTCCCGCCAGAATTACGAAAGAGTGGTCACTCACAATTCACAAACACTTGTGAACTGACAATATCTTGAACCAAGAGGGTCTCGATCGCAAATCCAAATTTTAAAAAATTCGGGGCGCATCGTCTGCTACGCTCTTGTGACGTCACGAGATGTTCTTTTTAGGCGCCAGCAATGAAATTCTCTATAGATAGTTTTCACACGTGGAGGATTCATACCATTTACACCAGGAAGCCGGGCTATCTGGAGGACAAAAGCAGACGGATTTTTGTCCGCCAGATAGCCTGGCCTCCTGGTGTAAATGGTATGAATCCTCCATGTGTGAAAACTATCTATTACAGGTCTGTTCTTTTAATGATTTTAATGGTTAAAAAACGTTACTTTAAAAATAAATTAACCAACCTTTTATCTTTTAAACTCTATTTTTTAGAGAAGTAAACACGGCCGCCGCGACGACAGCATGAGTCCAAAACGGAAAAGTTCATCTCGTGACGTCACGAGAGAAAAGCGAGCGCGCGGTTTTATTACCCCGAAAAAAACGATCGAAAAAACAGCCGATCGAGGCAACCTGTTATAGCGCTTCTCTTTACGAACGTTGATCTTGAACTACAAGTTTAGATGCTGCTATGGAGCAATATTTAAGGAGACCTTCCTGTTATTAGCTAATGCCGTTGGTGTTGTTGTTGAAACATCGTCTGCTTTAATGTCTGTAAAGATGTCTAATAGCGTTTTCCTTTGGGTCCTCGCGGAGCGCTCCCATGGAGGAATAAAACAAGGAGATCCTATTCTTCAAAAACAGTCTTTAACGAAGCTGGAAACTACTACTACCATTTTTATTGCTCCTTGGGAGCGCTCCGCGAGGACCAAAGGAAAACGCTATATAAGCATAGAGGCAAGCCAGGCCCAAGGATAGGATACCGCTTCGCATTATAGGCCCGAGCTCGGATGGGGGTTCTTTTTGTTAACTCCCCCACACCGAGGGGCGCCGGGCGCATACTCCCAAAATTCTTATAAGTCTAATTATTTCAGCAAAGTTCAAATGGCGTCACGGTACACGAAGATAACGATAACTTATCGATTATAATTAAGCAAATTTGTCGTAATTGAAGGAAATTAGGCTTAACAACTTTGAAATAATTCCCGAAATACTAGTCGAAATGAATGTTCAATCAAATTGAATTTTTAATTAAAAAAAAATTCGACAAAAAAATTAGATTGTTGCGAATTTGAGGCTACTGAAAACGAATATAGATTTTTTCAATTCAAACTGTAATTATACCAGTTTTATTGTTGTGTGCTAAAAATTTTCGAAATGATGGATGAAATTAATGCCTTCTGTTTTATTCAATAGATCGCAAGCTTCTTGAACAGTCAAGGTCATAGGAGGGGGTCCGCAAGAAAAGACTCCTACTTTGGAGATCTACGAATGTTTCAGGTAAAAACATTTTTATTATTATTGCAACAGAGAGAATTTAGAAGGGGAGTGGAAAGGGTGGTGTTTGGAATGTAGCGCAACGTCGTCTGCTAAACGTTATCTGGGCAGGTCGACTTCCGGTATGATGCGTTTGTAACAGAGAGATTTTAGAACATGTGACCGGAAACTCGCCTACCCCAAAAAGCTCAGCGCGACATCTTGTTTTGGGCGTCATCACGTTTAATAGAGTCAAAGGGGGGGTGGCCTTCCACTCCTCTTCTAAATTCTCTCTGATTGCAAGTTATTCCGCGTCGCGATCAAGAGTCGTTACCTTCTGGCTATACGTTCGTTTCAAAGAACTTAAAAAGCTCTTCATGTCAGGCCGACCAAAATGAGTTATGGACTGAAGTCCAGTGAACAAACTTCTATTTGATATCTTTTGAAAATGTCGCTCGCAAATGTACTGCGATCAAAATAACTGTTAAATAGGCTTCAGAATAGCAAAACCTTTGAACTTACAAGCATTGTGGTTCTAAGGTCAAATTTCTGGTAAAATTGGGTGATAAATATATGACATTCGACCAATTTTTGAGTATCGTTGCTCTCCACATATCGAATAATGTCCGTCATCCATTCAAAGTGTTTCTGAGTACGCGTTATCCATATAAAGTATATCTGCAAGCGTGGAAATTGTTTTTTAAACCCCCATTGATAATTTTGAAACGCTGGATTTTAAACTTATGTCCCCACCTTCTTGCACGTAATGGCTGTGTTTGAGGAAGCCTTATGTACCACGTCCTTCAGAATTGACGCGAAAGGGGTCACCCCTATTCCTCCACCAACCAAAACTGAAACTTCGTACTCGTACCAGTCTTGATGCCCTTCACCAAAAGGTCCGTCCAAGTAGATCTGTAATTTTCAATCATCTGTGAATACGTCAGTATTATTTTTCGAAGCATATACCTTGGGGTAGGCGTGAAATTGAATGTTATTAGGGTCAAGCAATTGACGAATGTTAGTTGTCCATGGGCCAACTGCCCTTATATGCAGAGAGATGTTTTGCTCATTCGGTGCTGATGAGATGGTGAAGGGGTGGTATTCGTCACTGTTTAGTAGGGGACAAGCGATTCTGACCCATTGACCGCTACGATATTGAAAATTCGGCGGTCGCTTCAAATTGAGTTCCAAAACATCTGCAAAAAAAACTCAAAATTGTTTTCGATGCACTTTGAATCTAGAAATAGCTTAGCTTACCTGACGGATGAATTATCGTTTTGACAACCGATATTTCGATTTTCTTGCGACTAATGCTGATCAGTTGGTCGAGAACGAAGACGCACAATGGTCCCAAAAAGAAATAGTAAAAAAAGGGTCGCTGAACAACGCGTCCCAAACCATGAAGGGTCATTAGTATGTAGAAAACCGGGTAAAGATTATGCGTGAACCAGAAAGCTTTGAAAACGTTTCGACGTGAAAATGGTAGCGCAAATATATATATGACGGCAACCACCAGAACCAGAAGTATGCCCGTTAAACCTGTATTGAAATCACTGCCTTACGCCGCTTTGTTTCTAAAATATTTTCACTCCAATTACCAGTTATAGTTCCATAACACCAGTAATGAAATTTCGGTAATTCGTCAGTTCTGAAATGAAACCAAGTATAGTTACCATGAACTTGTAATATTGAACCAATTTACTTACGCGTGGTAATAGTCTCTGAATAAGCAAGTTAGGTCGTCCGCGGTTTGAGTCTTTTGTGAAAATTGAAAACGTTTTTAGATATTTAATTGTACCGCAAATCAGAAACAACTCACCGCGATATGATAGAAGTTAAAGGCGTGTCCGATTGTATGGATAACTGAAAAGTAAAACGTGTTGACCGGACTTGACTTGCGATACACTTTAATTAAGTATTAACCCTAAAACATACTTGTAAATATGAGACCCCAAAAGGCGATGTATTTATGGAAAGTTACGAAGTAATCAAATGGGATGTAGTTCTTGAGGAAAGTCTCCCGCAAGAACGTGATTAAATTACGGCACATGGTCAGTAGGATGGTCGAATAGGTGAACATCATAACGCTAGCGGCACCTCTGGTGACGCTGATGCCGAATCCGGCGATTTTTCTTAGACCTCCGTGTTCTCGTTCCAGCGAATAGTCTAGAAATTATATTTTCCATATATAGTGTTGTCCTCCATAAGAGGTGTCATATCAAACTTACAATACATTCTTTCGACGAAAATTCCAAAGAGTAGCAAAGTGTAGAGGACTAGCCAAAATATATGAAGTTTATAATTATCGCAATAACGTTTAAATCGAATAAACCACGAATCATCCGTAGGAGATTTAATCGTAGTTTCAATTGGAACCGAATCGTAAACCGTGTCTTCGCCTTCTGGTTCTAACTCGTTCGTGTAGCTATAGTCGTATTGTTGCTTAGAAATTTGTTCTTTTTGGTTTGAAAATGTTATACTCATTACCTGTAAGCTCTGTACAAGTCGACGTGAGCTTTGATAATTGCGCTTTGTCTCGCTTTAACTTCGGTTTGCATTGGTGCTCGAACACCCCCTAAACACAATTGAGCGTAACCGAGTTCCGATCTGTAATCGGCCATCAATTTTGTAAAATCGTCGAAGGTTAGATCTTGTTTGGAGGTCAAGCCGGCGTTTTTGAACATAGTCGACAATAGTATGTTTAACTGATCCGATGGTAGACTCTCATTGGCAAGTTCTATCATTGACCTGAAGGAATGGCCCAGTTTGTTGCATTAGGGGTTATCGCATTATTACGGTTAAGAGT
Source organism: Phalangium opilio (assembly GCF_054372755.1). Lineage (NCBI taxonomy): Eukaryota > Metazoa > Arthropoda > Arachnida > Opiliones > Phalangiidae > Phalangium > Phalangium opilio. The sequence goes on from NW_028324155.1 coordinate 3,753,391, forward strand.
TGAAACTAACCTGATCATCACCGAAAATTCCTCGCTTGATAACTTACCCGAATGGTCAATGTCGTACATGCTAAATATTTCAAGGATTATAGGAAAGATATTTTGGTTAGTCGAATGGTTTTACACGAATTAAATGACTTGTTCTTACTCAAACATGAGCTTCATTTTATCTTCCGGTGATCCTTGAGCAAAGACGACAATAATATCGAGAAACTCTCTGAAAGAAATATATCCTTTGTCTTCCTTATCAGCCATGCAAAACATTTTTTCAACAAAAACCGCGTCAGGTCTTAGAGAAAGGGCTTCTGCAAATTCGAAAAGTGTAATCTCGGTGTTAATAACGTTTCGAGCTTGAGTTGAATCCAGATGCAGAAGTTCGTGCTTGTTATGCTCGATATTAAAGGCCTAAAAATGTTTCCAAAATTAATTTTGACATCATCGTCTTCCAGTGTATAGTTTTAAAATTACTTGAGCAAAAACGACTCTGAAGAATTTTTCCAATTCTTTCTGTCTTTCCGCTTTGGTTATTGCACCATTTATAATTCCGTGGATGGTGACTTCCCTTCTTTGACGTCCAACACCGATATTACCCAAATACTCTTCCAAAGATCGTATGAAGTTGTCTCTTTCGTTTGCACTATCAAACTTCAAAACCTTTCGAAACAAAAACCATTAAGAGGTTATAATTAATTTCCGTGAACTTATCAATTACGCTAACGACGTACCAGATCGTACTCTCTAGCGACTCTAATTAGAATGTAATAAGCCGAGTGGTAGCCTGCCGTTACTGCCACTTGCAGTTCAATGGTACCCACTCTGGTCAAATCGATGAAACGAACTTTTTCGCCGTTTAAACGATGTATGGTTATAATTTTATTTTCATTGAACTTCAGTATTACTTGTCTGGTGCCTTCTTTCTTTCCAATCCATTCAACGGCTGTATTTATAGCCAATTTTAAAGGTATTTGTCAAAGCTTCAACTAAGTGTACGAGTATAAACTTATCATACCAGGATTAGTATTGTCCCCGAGGGTTTTCTTTTTATTTTTGGTATTTTTTCTCCTAAGGTTATTTAAAATCATTCGCTGCTTTCTTGTTAGTTGAAATAGGAAGACAAAACATCCTTAAAATTAGTATAAATTTAATTACCATCAGTTTCGAACGTGATATCAATATCGAGACACTAAATACCAATTATGAATAAACCGATCCCCACAAAGGTTAAAGCGTAGGAAACTTCGCTTCCGGAGAAGTAGTCGAAAGTTTCGGGGAGTTTACACTGGGACACCAAATCGGGTGGTGCCAATGGTGTTAGATAATAACAGGTTTCGAACTTATTAGACTTGACATTTAAGCACGGATATCTTGACATATTCAGATTAGTTTTACAGATATCGTTTAGTCCAAGGTTGGCTGTTAAACGAAAGAATTGTTATTTAGTACTGTTTCTACAAAATTCATATTGAACGTATTATAAGTTTACAATCTGCTGGTAAGCGAAATGGATTTTTTTGTATATCCCCGTGTTCTATGTCCGTAATAGCCCATATGAGATTGTACATGTTGATTTTCTTAATTCGTTCCACTTGTTTACCAGTGAAGAGGCTTAGGAATATAATGGCCTGGTTGTTAGATATTTATATTTGCATAATAACATAAGACAGTGCTAATTGAGGCGTACCCGTTATCCTGGTTTTCGAACCAGAATCGATCCCCATCTCTAATTCTCCGCATTTGATCTTCAATGATGGTTCGAAATAATTCACCCGGGCGAGTTTCCTCGGTTTCCAGGATTCCGCCGACCCATATGTCGATTATGTCAGTGTTGTTTTTGTATATTTCGGGTAAAATTCGATCAAATATCTGCGGCATAAATTATTACTGCGGTTTAAAAAATCTTATATGTGTAAGGAGCCAAACCTCGGGGTGCAGTTTATAGACATTGGAGCATAGCTTGGCCATCTCGGAGAAGCTATCGAATGTTTTTAATTTTAAAACTCTTCTAGCCGTTTTGTAATCTGGCAGTCCGTGATCTCGAGCTCTTTGAATGTTGATGGCCATTAAATCACGCCTCGAAAACTCCAGAGGACCGAAAACTCGTCCCCTAAGGTCTTCGACAATGACATTGTCCTCTTTTTCGCTCGCTTGAGAAGCCAATCCCAATATTAAAGCGTCTATATCGTGTTCCTCAACTGCTTCCTATTGGTTAAGAATTAATTACCCATTGTCAGAATTTTTTCAAAAATATATATGATCTTTAATACTTTACCCTGGGATTCCAGAAACTGTTGCAAGTTCGAACTGCCTTATGTCCCGCAAAGTGCGTCATCCTGGTGGTTTCGTATACTTTACAGCCACCTTTTACACCAGACCTATATAAATAAAATATCCAATAGATATGCTTAACATATGCTACATTTAACTTTGTACCTCCTATAACCTCCCGAGGTCACCAAAGTGTGCCCGAATCTCATGGCAGTTGTTTGAAATTCGTGTGCAATTCCCGGATCAATGCTGGAATCGTAACCTTTGTAAGGTGAAAGACCTTTTCCGAGCCATTCCGGTAGCCATTCGTTAATTACCATATGCTGTTATAGAACGCGTTATTAACCTGCACGTTACGTAATGGTGTGATAAGTTACCAACCTGATGAGAAGCGATGACCCATTTTCTGGCTTCGTTGAACAACCTTTCATCGTTCCAATTGGGATGTCGTCTCTTAAGGGCTTTGGCCAGTAGATTGTGCCAACGAAACCAAAACACACCGAACGTCAAAAGAAAAGGGTTTTCGTTACCTCTTGGGTTACCCAATCCTGTTTTGTTTTTAAACTGCGGTTAGATTTCGAGATTATTTGCTTTATAGTTGAGGGTAACCTACGATAGAATCTTTCAACTGGTTTTAATATATGATCCCTCGGTGGAGGAGGATTGGCCATTGGTAATTTTATATCGTTTAAAGCTGGGTATTTTCCATCCTTAGAACTGATTAGGAGACCGTCTTTAAATGACCTCAGTCCGTCAGACCAGCCTTTAGAAATACCGTATGTTAAGCCACCATCTATCCAAGGAGTTATCTCGTTAATCTGAAAATGTTCCCGTCGCTATTACGCGTGCGCAGTTAATTTAAATATAGATTAATTCTAACCTGTTGCCTCGGGTTATTGGGTGACTGTCCAGTCCGGACGTCATAACGGCTTCTCAAAACGGGCATTTCCGTATGCCCCGTGCTCTTATATTCGTGATCTTCCGGTATCTTAATATTAAAATATTCAGGAGGACATCCTGGTCTTTGGACATCCAATAATTCTTCAACTACTTGTTGCCCTGTCATGGTGAGGGCTGTAGTTAAGTGAGGCTGTTTATTTAATGTGAATTAGCTTACCAAAAAACACAAGAAGGGCCGTTTTTCCTGTATTGGACATTTGTCCACCTGTTCCATTCATAAGCATTCTACTGAGATGTAACGGATTTGGTCTATCATATCCTGATGGTGCGTAGACACCGTCCGAGTATGCCGGTGGTAAAAGGCGGACCAATTGACTGTCTACTCATTTGATAAGTTATGTATTGTCAAAATTTGGACCGTTGTCTAATCTTTGTTGGCAACCAAATCCCAAAAAGTTAATTTACCCACTGATCCCAGTTCCGGATGGGTGGGATTATTATACCATCCATCGTAACCCTCGTATTCCACGTGATGGTCATCTTGAGTATCCCTGACCAACCAATCCAGAAGCCCATCTTTACTTACCAAAGGTGGTTCATCATCACCCTGTGTATCTAGTTTAGTAATTTCACCGTTTAACCTCAATTATGAATAAGTGTAAAATTTTTATTTATATTACAAATTTTACCTGGCGGTGTTGTTAATGGATCTGGTTCGGTGGGTGTGACAGTGGGAAATACAACTGTATCTTGACCTCGTGACATGGTCAAGCAAATTGTAATTACGATAAAGTAAAGCGCGAAGACGGACTTCCAGCGCGTCATCTCGTCTCGTGATGAATTTCAATTTAACCATGAGACAGACTAAAATTTCTTTAATGGATATTATCAATATTCCATAACTAAATTGTATGTGTGGGATTATACTAAACGTATTTCCGTCAAAATTTCCAAAACGCGAGATAAGGCCGAGGCGACACTCCATCCTAAATAAAAAAAGAAAATGCACCGGATGGTATGTACTTCCGTTTTATTTTTACCCTGGAGTTCCTTCTTGGAAAATAAAATATTCTTCCGCTCATACAAGCAAATAATTTCGCAAGATAGATAATATTTTTACTGTTTAGGTTAAATACATAATAAAAGTTTCGTAATTATATATTTAAAAATTTTCAAAATGGTGGACGAAAATCATTCCTTCTTGTTTGTTGAGTTCGTCACATGCTTGTTGGACTCCAAGGGTCATGGGTGAGGGTCCGCAACTAAATACTCCAACTTTTCGTACCTTTAATTGTCAGAAGTAATTTTATCTAAAAGTAGTCTAGAAGAATGACTCAATAAGGGGTGATAAAACTTATCACTTACATCCGGATATTCTTCCTCAAGTGAACTTAAGAAAAGTTTAATATCCGGTCGACCGAAATGCGTAATTGACTTGAGACCAGTGAAAAGACTTTGGTTTGAAACACGTTGAAAATGTCTCTCGCAAATGTACTTAAGTAGAAAGAACAGTCATTACTAAATCGACATACTCTTTAATTGACTTATTAAGATACGTACCACCATTGTGGTTCTCAGATCGAACTTCTGGTAAAATTGCGTGATGAAGATATGTACCGATACCAATCTCTGTTTGTCCCGTTCCTCAACCGATTTTATGATATCGGTTAGCCATTCAAAGTGCTTTTGAGTTCTCGTCACCCATAGAAAATATACCTGTATACGGGGTTTCTATTTTTAAACCAAAAAGCATTGAAACGAAAGAAAAGAAACTTACCTTTTTGCAAGGGATTTTAGTATTCAAAGCCGATTTATGGGCAATGTCCTTTAAAATTGAGGCGAAAGGGGTGACACCGATTCCTCCACCAACCATTACGGAGACTTCGTATTGAAACCAGTCTTGATGACCCTCACCAAATGGCCCGTCCAAGTAGATCTTGGGAACAAGTTAAATTAGATTTAGCTTTTACAGAAAGAGGTTCATTATGAATTACTTTAGGGTATGGATGGTCTTGTATCGCGTCGGGACTTAGAACCTTGCGTAAAGCGCTTGTCCATGGACCAACTGCTCGTATATGCAAGGAGAGGTTCTCTTCGTGGGGTGCCGATGATAATGTGAATGGATGAAACTCATTCGTTCTTAAAATTGGGCAAGCGATTCGCACCCATTGACCACTCTTGTATTGAAAGTTCGCCGGTCGTTTGAATTCCAATTGCAAGACCTCTATTTACAACAAAACGTTTTTTTTCTTTAATCACGTGTTTTAAGAGTAATGAATGTTTTTTTGTTCAATTCTACTGACCAGAAGGATGGGGAACGGCCTTTATTATTGCTATCTCCACCTTCTTTCTGCTTATACTGATTAACTGGTCAATGACGAAAATCAATAACGGTCCCAAGAAGAAATAATAAAATATCGGATCCTGAACTACTCGACCCAAACCATGCAGAATCATTAGAATGTAGAAGATAGGGTACAGGTTGTGAGTGATCCAAAACGCTTGGAATACGTTCCTCCGAGCGTAATTATGGGCAAAAACGTACATGATTGTTACAATCGCAACGAGAATAACTCCAGTTAAACCTTTCAGAGTAATTTAATTAAATAATGTCTGAATTTGCTATTAGGGTTTAGCTAAAAACGTACCCGTGATAGTTTGAAAAGCCCAGTACGTTATTTTGGGTAGCTCGTGGCTTCTGTAAGACGCAAGATAAGTATTAATAGACTAAGAAATTATTTGTTATCGCAGTCCACTTACGAATGGAAAAAATCTCGAAACAAGCAGTTCAGGTCGTCAGCGGATTGCGTCGAAATTTGGTAGAAGTTTAAAGCATGACCCACCGTATGAATAACTGAAGTTTTAGATTAGATATTAAAATTAATTGGTTGTAATTAGCGTTGGTTTAAAAATACCCGAGAATATAAGACCCCATATCGCGATGTATTTGTGAAACCAAACAGCGCTGTCGAAAGGAATGTATTTATGCAGGACGGTTTCTCTAAGTATCGTAATCGTGTTACGACACATGGTCAAAAGAATAGTCGAGTAGGCGAACATCAAACCGCTAGCCGATGAACGTGCGACACTAACCCAATGACCAGATATTTTTCGAAGACCATTGTGTTCCCGTCCCAACGCAAAAACTGAAAGGAATTTATATGATTAAGTAATCTTTAAAGATCTTTCACGAAAAACCTACAGTATCTTTCAATGCATAGTCCGAACATGAAGAGAGTGTACAAAGTAATCCAAAAGATGTGCAAGTAGTACGTCTCCGCGTATCTCACTACTGTAGTCCAAAATACACTCCTGGGACTGTATTCTTTCGATAAAGCTTCTAATTTGATATGACCTTCGCCTTCCGGTGGCGTGTCAGGTTGTCCATTACGCGAGCTGTATTTTAATTCATGGTTAATCAAATGTATCACAGTGTTAACAGTCCTCACACGCACTTATATGCTTTAAGTACAGTATCCTCAGCTCTGGTAACAGCGCTATGTCGTTTCGTTGGGGCAGTTATTTGGGACGTTTGAATACCTGGACCTCCACCTGATCAAAACTATCGTTAGGATATATTTTGTTTGTTTACACTTTCACGTTACTTTCTAGGGTTAGTTGAGCGTATCCCAGTTCTTCCTTATAATCGGACATTAAGTGTTTGAAGTCCTCGAAGGTGATTGTCTCCTTATTGTCCAAATTGGCGTGTTTGAACATGGATGTTACGATCGTTTTTACCTGCTCTTCCGAAAGTGTGTGATTCGCGAGCTCCAAGAGTGACCTACATTTTAAATCATAGAACACTTGTTATAGAACGTGCTTTGTATCGACTATGGTAATGTAATTACTTGATCATTGATGCAAAATCACATCGAGTTAAGGTTCCAAGACGATTAATATCGTACATATCGAACATGAGTTTCATTTTCTTCTCGGCACAACCTGTATGCAATTTATAAGTTATTTTTCATTACACCATGCAAAAATTCCGAAGCCTACCTACCATTTGCAAAAATTACGATTATATCTAAAAATTCTCTGAACGTTATGTATCCTTTATTGCCGCTGTCCACTAAGGCAAACATCTGCTGGACAAAAACAGCGTCCGAACGTAAGGAGAATGCCTCGGCAAATTCGTGAATTGTCAGTTCCGTGTAGATTATATCTCTGGCTTGATCGGCGTCTAAATGGACCACTTCGAATTTTTCCTGGTTGATGTTGAATGCCTAGCCAGAAACGGCAGTTATATCAAGAATGCTCTGGTCTCCACCTGGAAAGGGTTTAAATACCTGCGCGAACACTACTCTAAAGAATCTCTCCAATTCCATTTGTCTGTCTGCTTTGGTCACTGAGTTCTTTAACAGATTCTTGGAGTTGATTTCCTTACGTTTACGTCCAACCCCAATGGAGCCGAGATAAGCTTCTAACTGCGAAATGACGGTGTCCCGTTCTTCCGCTTCGTCAAATTTTAGAATCTACCGAAGACAGTTGTAAATAAGTATTTTTTGAAATTTTTAACGCGTATTAGCATAAGTAGAATAATAATATTATTCTACTTATGGTATTAGTGCACTGACCAAATCGCATTCTCTGGGAACCCTTATCAACAAGTAATCAAACCCGGTGCCAACTTGAAATTCGATTGAATCCGCTCTCGATAAATCGATGGATCTGACTTTGGGACCATGCAGTTGACGAAGAACGATGCTTTTCTTTTCGTATTTCAGAATAACCTGACGGGTGCCTTCTTTCTTACCCATCCATTCCGTTACTGCGTTTACCAGTTTAGTTTAGACACATTAGAATGGTAAATGAAAGTACTTGCGATTATACCAATGATGGAATCGGGATCCAATGTTTCCTTCTTCTTTCTTACGCTCGTTCTTCTAACTCTGCTAAATTCGCGTCGTCTAGTCTCTACCATGTAATACAGTATACCAATACACACTGCGCACGAAATAGACGTCTTTAGAATTTAGTTGGCAATTACAACTAAGGGATAATTTTATTACCAAATATGAAAACTATGGGTGATATGAAGGTAAGAATCAAGGCTGCTTCGCTACCCTCGAAGAAATCGAAAGACGTTGGTGGACTGCATTTGTTTAATTTATTACCGGTTAAATTTAAGAATGAGCAAGAGTCACGTGTTCCGTCGGCGTTGACGCAATCGTAATTGGAAAGGCCAAGTTTTAATTTACATTGGTAACTAAATCCGGGATTTGCTGTGGAAAAATGTTTCATGTTTAAATTTTTGTAATTTGAGTTGTGCGTGTAAACTTAATTACTTTGCGATGGTAGCCTGAAAACATTGTCCTGTACTTCAACGTTGGTTTCATCCATTGTTAAGAATCGTAGTAAATGACTCATTCGAATGGATTTAATCGCTCTAATCTGCGTTTCGCTGAATTGTCTATAATTAATTGTTATTATCATTTAGAACTCTGCATGCCTTATGAGTAAAAATTATACAATGTTACGATACCCGTTTCTTTTATATTCGAACCAAAATCGATCTCCGTTCCGTATTCTTTCAAATTGTTCTTTAATTATTATTCTAAATAACTCGCCCGGTCTTCCAGCTTCCGTTTCCAGCATTCCTCCTACCCAAAAGTCAACCAATCCCGTATTACCATTGTACAATTTGGGAAGAACATCGCTAAATAACTGTGGTGCAACTCTAGATATATTGGAACAAATTTCGGCCATTTCTCCAAAGGTTTCGAAGGATTTCAGACCCATCCAGAGTCTGGCGGTCTTGTAATCTGTCAAACCGTGGTCGCGACCTGTTGCGATGTTCAAAGCCACCCGGTCGCGTCTAGTAAACTCCGGAGGTCCGTGGTAAAACACTGTGACAAAAATTTTGTGAAATACTGAGCTAAGAACTTAAAATGTAATAGTAAATACCTCTGTAATCGTCCACGATTATATTATCGTCCTTTTCGGCTGGTTGAGTTGTTAAACCCAACAAGATCGAATCAGGATCCTCTGCTTTAGTTATCGTTTCTTCCGATTTCCAGAAATGATCGCAAACTTGAAGGGCGTTGGATCTGAACATCTCACAACCCGAATTTCTGTTAAGCGTAAATTAAAATTATTTTCAAGTAGAATTAAAAATGGCGTACATGTAATATACCTTAAAGGTAATTGCGGGGTTAACAGGGTATGAATGTAGTATTTTGCAGCTGTTAGAAACTCTTGAGTTATAGCAGGATCAATACACGGGACGTAATCTACGTATAATTACGTCAAAACTGGTCAAGAATTGTTTATAAAATTAAATTGTTCAAAGTTACTTTGTTGCGTGTAGGGAAGAACAGATTCTCCTAAAAACGCTGGCAACCATTCGTACATTGTAATTTGCTGAAAATTGAATCCACAATTTATCTGTTAAACTGCTACTAATATTGAAAAACAAAAATTACAAACCTGATATATTGCAACAACCAGTTTTCTGGTTTTTTGAAACAATCTTTCATCGGAGTAAGTTGGATGCCTGTTTCTCATGACTTCAGCGATCTCATTATGCAACCGAAACCATAGAATTCCCAATGAAAGTAGGGCTGGGTTTTCGTTTGAGTTAGCGTTACCTAAACCTGCACCCAAAACCCTATTTTGAACCACGGGTGTAAAGGGTTAAGGTAAGCGGGATTAATTCTTACGATAAAGTCGACTTGATGGTTTGAGTTTGCCATCGTCTGGTCGAACCGGGTTGTTTAACGGCAACCCATTATTTAAAGCCGGTAAAGACGCGGATTTATCATGACTTTTCAGTTTTCCATCTTTGAAACTTCTTAAGGAGTCCGACCATCCTTTTGATGTCCCATATATTGAACTTCCGTCGATCCACGCGGTAATCTCATTCAACTTATGGTTAAATAAAATGAGTGTCTGATAATTGAAGCCGCGTTTGAACCCTTTCTAACTATACCTAATACTTTAAATAGCAACAATCCCCCCCATCCAAATCTTTATCGCATCTCCCCTTTGAAATGATTTATTTCTGGTTCTTTAAGGGACAAGGAACTAGCTCTTCGAGTACCTTCCTTAAGCACAAACCTGTTGTCTGGGATTATTCGGTGAACTACCGGAAGTGGTATCGTACCTGTGCCTTCTAACAGGCACGATTGTGTGCTTGGTTTGACTACGATAAAAGTGACCTTTTGGTAGTTGATAGAATATCTTTTCGGGTGGACAACTTGGTCTCTCCGCACCCACAATCTCATCGAAAACATGTTGCGCTGCTTGTAATTAGTCAATAAGCTCAAAGACATTTTTAGATAATGTAACAGAACTCACCGTAAATCGCGACGAAAGCCGTTTTCCCCGTTTCTGAAAGTGAACCCGACTTTCCCGCGAATACTTGGTCACTGATGACAAACGGATTCGGGCGCTTATTCATCCATGGTTCGTAAGCACCATCGCTGTAAAAAGGGGGGAACAATCGAAGAAGTTGGCTGTCTGTCAAATAAATTAAACATTTTTTTAGAAGGCCATGCACTTTTAAGTTGAGTAATTTTTAATTATTTTGTTACCAACTGAACCGTATTCGGGGTGGGAAGGATTATTGTACCATCCATTGAAAGATTGGTATTCCGTAGGTGGTCCATCACTTTCTAGACCAATCAAACTGTCTAGAAACTCATCTTTCGTTTGAAATCCAGTTTGTGGCGGTTCTGGTGCAACTTAAAGAGAATGTTTCTGTTAAATTCGACTTTAATCAAATCAAAAAATAAAAAATAATAATAATGAACAGTGTTTACCCGTTGGTATTACCGGAGCCTCAGTTCTCGGAATTATTTTCTTTGGCGGCTTTGTCGCATTGGGAGTCTTCTCTTGACCATCCACTAAACCTAAAGCCAGAACTAAAATACAACAGAAGATTTGTAAAACTCCCGCCATTTTTCCATTTACCCTCGATACGATATGTCAAACAACTTTATTCGTCTTAAAGTAAAATGTAATTTACTGTAAAATAGATGAGCCTATATTCCCGGCGAATCATTTCAATGCCATACAGGCCAAACTTCCGGAATAAAAATTAGCGAAAGTTCCGATTTTACTTCCTTTAAAATATTTTAAAACTTCAAATACCTAAAAAAAATGGGCGCGTTTTATTTTTCCTACACTCAAATTTGGCGGTTGCAACACGGGTTCCCGGAAAGAAAGACCGCCTACATTAAAAATCATTAATTTTAATGTCCTGTCACGTGACGGTCGATATACCTTACGTAATATACAGGTTTATATGATTGTACATAAGCGAAAAAGAACGCTCAGGTATATCGGAAAAAGCATCTCGAAAAAACACACCTGGCTAGTGTAATATATTGGACAACGCCTAATCGTTGGTGGTTTTATATCGATGCATTACATTTTTTTTCTAAAATCTATAAAAATTCTTTAATAATTAGTTCACCTTGAAGAAAGCGATTATAAAATAAAACGTGTGAAGCAAAAGTCGACCAAATTTCGAGTTGATAGCGTTTTATAATGGAGTCCATGTTAGCTTATGAAAATCCGTAGGTTTTCAAAGTGAAAGAGCCAAAGTTTTGAAAGGTAGGGACGTTTTTTATTTATTTATTTATTATCGCGTTTGAAAATCACAAATTACATCAATACTACGGTATATTTTATTTAATGGTAATGAAAATATGTTAAATTTGTCTTATGAATTTAATAGAGGCCCATTTTTAGACCAAAATAGACAAACATACTATAATAAAACAGAATTATCTTCAAGATCGGTGAATATTTTATATGCCCCATCTCTTTAAATTAAAATAAGTCCTTAACATTAAAGAAGGTCGATTGAATCGTAATCTTGATATATCGTAGTATAAAAAAATGACGTAGATACCCTCCTACACCGCGTAAGAATAGTACGCCAAACGTCATTGTTTTAATCGGTTAATCTCGCTTTCACGTCATGGATACCGTTTAAAATTCCATTTTAAACCACCAAACCAGTTACCTACAAGTTCAAGTTTAAATTTAAACCTACTTCCCATACTTATATTACTTCCGATTGGTTCTATCCTAAAAACCTTGATTTGTGGCGGGAAATTTTAGAGGCCGCGGAAACCACTAACGTCAAGAAAGAATAACGAGAAGTAAAAAGATACGTGTTCTAACTTAATAATTAGGTAGTTAACAATTTAGATTAAGAGAAATTTGAAGGTGAAAGGCGATATAGCTTGTGGGTTTTGGGTTCTAACCACAAAACAGCCGAGCTCTTATATGTTCTCCTTCATTGGCATTTAAAGCGTCGACGAAGAGATACCATTTATAAGACCCCGCGATAGTATCTCGTTAACGTTTTAGAAGTTACTTTCGCACAGTCACCTTTTCTCTCTCTCTCTCTCTCTTTCGTGGTATTGTCTATATTGCAATAAAAAATTTACAAATCTTCTCAGTCATTCCGAGAAGATTCGCGGTGAATTTTAGTGGGCCTCTTTCATTTTAAACCTGTAATAAAAACACACCCTCCGTGCCAAATTTATCGTTTATTCCAAAGTGTTTTGGATATATTTAACAAACAACTTTATTTCCGACTAAATGTAAGTCCATTTTATTTTAAACGGTTTCTTTTCTTCTTTTTTGTCACATTTTTGAGTCTTTCTTTGTCCCATTACTATATACTGGTTTAATTTTATCTTCAACTTTGAAATATAATACCAAATTAAAAGTTTTTTTTTTATTTAAATCGTCTTGGACTTTAGAAATGCTCTATGTAAAATGAAACCGTTATAAATTTTATAGGTTGCCATATTATTTCCTGTAACACATTTTAAATGAGATATGCAAAATATTTAATACATAGTTTTCAGACTAGGAGGATTAATACCATTTACATCAGGAGACCAGGCTATTGGGTACTGCGTTTTTCCCGCCAAGTAGCCAGGCCTCTTGGTGTAAATTGTATCAATCCTCCTTGTCTGAAAACTATGCATACTTTCGAGATAAAAACATTTTTCGTCGCATCATCTTACGTTTCATAATGCGAAACTGTTTATATAACTTTGTTTTTCTCTTTTTTAATTTTTATAGTAATTCAGAAAGATGAGGTCTTCCGTATACTTGGGACTCTTGGGAATTTTTTTGCTATGCTTGATCGCCAATGCTCAAGTTTTACGCGACGAAGACATCGATGACACGAGCGACATGGATCCTAATGACGCGGATTACAAGGATCACAACCATAGAGAAGATAATAACCACGATATCAGACGATACGGGCCTTATAACAGGAACGGAAATGGTGTCAATAGGAGGAAAACGGCGCAACGAAATTCATACGACGATACCGATTTAGGTATGCTAGCAATTATTTACCACGTGGTCTTATAGGGTTCAGATTTGGCGGGAAAAAATTTCTCTTTGAAGTCTTTCTGTAGAGATGACCCCTTTAATAGCTAATACGTGATTCTGCATATTTTACATACATAGAATAAGTAATGACCAAATTTTTCTTTTTTTCAATTTTTTAGATCATTCAAACCACAATCACAGACATCTAAGTACAAATCATGGAAGCATTTTATTACCAGCCATCTTTACAAGTGTTTTGTGGGTTTTATACAGTGTATACATGGTCATATAAGCAGGAGATCAATTATTATAATATCTCTTTGATAATATTGTTATTTAATCAGGCATTTGTACATAAATTCACCATAAATATACGCGGAATAAAATTATATTTTAATATAACTTTAACTAAACCAAGGTTTTATTTTATTTAAAGGGTACATTAAATGATTTACAGAATTTTCTTGTGAATTAAATTGGAAACTTGAAGAATACACCACTGTAAACAAATCAACAACTCCAATTGTTACTGTTTATGGTTTAATTATTTCAGTTGGGTCATTTAGGCATCCCAGGATGTTTGAAGACCATTTCTGTTCCTTCAATGGAGACTTGTTCATATCTAGTTTTGCGATTATTTCTACACATATTTCCACATTTTTGAGATCTGCAAGTTCTACATGGATAATGGCATCCTACACAATTTTTATCCAAGCAATCACATAAGTCTATTCCGGATCTTATGTGAGTGCCATTGCTGTCATGATGGTTCATAGAACCTTTACTAACGGCCCCTCTGTAAACAACCAAAACCAAAAAAAAAATGGAATAGCAAAGGCTTAGTTTTTTATATTCCATTCAATGTTTTAATTACCGTCACACCTCTTTAATTTCGATTTTTGTGGTGGTTTGGGAACTTTAGCTTCTTTGGTCATATTCCTTCAAGCTGCAAAATTTAAAATCTTAAAGGGAAGTTTTGACCACTTTCCCGCAAACGCGAAGTCAAAAGACTCAAAACAGAGTCTTATTTTCACTTCCGACACTTCGTTGGCCAATAATAGGCGGCGCCACTTGTGTTTCAAGCCTATTTTAACGTTAATTGGCCTATTTTTCCATCAGTATTCAGTAACAACACAGAGAATATAAGGGAGGAGTGGAAGCTCCCCCGCTCCACAAGCGTAAATAGTTATGTCTCGCTTAAATTATACTAGCGGCAAGGCTAGCGGTACGAGGGAGTTTCCGGCTCAATAGCGCCACCTACGATACCATTTAATGTCTCAAACGGAAATGCCTCGGTACTGCGCATTGAAGATGCGCGGTAGAAAAGCGAGACAAGTTTTGCCCCTCTTTCCACTCCTCCCCTATACTCTCTTTGGTAACAACATGTCGGACGCCGAAGACGATTTCATGTGCGACGACGAGGAAGATTATGATTTGGTATGATTAAAATTTAATAGAAAATTTAAATAGAATACTAAAGAATCGATAAAGTTAATCTAGTTTAATAAGTGGCAATTAAAAATTTCCGGTATTAAAAGCGTACTTACACCTTTAGCGCTGTCTGTGTCATAAGTACCGCTATAGACCGAGGCTTAAAGTTCGATTTAGATTATGGGCCTTTGTTTAATCCTACTTTTTTGGCTTTTTGATTTTTGCATTGTCTTAAAAAGTTAAAATTATTATTACAGAATCTTATAATATCATAATTCATAATGTAGTATTTTCAAACGCATCTTTAAACGTTTCTCTGTTAAATAATGCTAGTATGCTTTTGCTTTGGTAGTCATTTTTATTAATAACACAGTGAACTTGAAATTTCGAGTTTTACTTATTGATAATGACAAGTTGGGTTTTGTGAAGTGTTAATTACCATCTAATTTGATCCCAAATTTTGGGGGATTTGACAGAAAGTTTTCTAGTATTGTTTAATGATAAATTACTTGACACTGTCCAAAAATTTCTTCATAAACATTATAATAATGTCATTTTAATCATTGAAGCTTGTAGAGCGAGTGATTTGGTTGAAGATAAAATATAATCAATTGTTTTTAGGAATATTCCGAAGATAGTAATTCTGAACCAGATGTTGATCTGGAAAATCAGTACTATAATTCCAAAGCATTGAAGGAAGATGATCCCAAAGCCGCCTTGGCAAGCTTTCAGAAAGTGAGAGAACAATCAATGTCTTACTCTTACTCTGTTTTTTTTTTTTGTTTGACCCTGAAATAAAATGAGACATTTTACTTCTTCTTATTTAATTAAATATGTATTTTATTCTATAGGTTCTGGACTTGGAGGGAGGTGAAAAGGGAGAATGGGGGTTTAAAGCGTTGAAGCAAATGATAAAAATTAACTTTAGATTAGTTAGTATAATTTTTTTAACCTTTAAGAATAAGATAGTTTAGCAGCTTTTTTTTAACAAACTCTTAATTAAAACTGTTGAAGGCCAATTTTGATGAGATGATGACGCGGTATAAACAACTTTTAACATACATAAAAAGCGCCGTCACAAGAAACTATTCAGAAAAGTCAATTAACTCAATTTTAGATTATATATCAACTTCAAAACAGGTTTGCGCTCATTTCCCACCATTTTTCAAGCAGCGTTGCCAGACGTACTATAATTATAGTACAATTCGATAATTTTAAGAGTTTTTTCGAAGCGTACTATAATTTTGACGCTGTACTATATAGTACGCTAAATTCGATAATTCAGCTTAGGCGTACGATAATGTACTATAATTTCGAATTAAGCGGGAAATTGTACTAATCTGGGCACAAAAGTCTCGCTAGGTATAGAAAAAGGCGAAATAGGAGAGAGTGATACATGTTCATACCATAGATATAATACACTTAAGGCCAAAGGCTGGATGTGAGAAACGCTTGGAGACGTTATTTATCTATCTCCCTCCGTACCCTTGTACTGATTTTAGTGTAAATACAAGGTGAATCAGTACAACCGCATTGGTTTTACCGCTATTTTTGAGACGCTCAGAGCGTACGATAATTTTGGTTGAAAATCGATAATTTTTTGGCTTTGGTACGATAGTTTGGTAATTTTTATCTGGCAACGCTGTTTTCAAGTCAACTTTTTCGATCGAACATGATCATTCATTCATTCATTCTTAGATGGAGCTTCTACAGGAATTCTACGAAACTACTTTAGATGCCTTGAAAGACGCTAAAAATGATAGGTTATGGTTTAAGACTAACACCAAATTGGGGAAACTGTATTTTGATAGGGGAGAGTACACAAAATTAGCTAAGATACTAAAACAACTCCACCAGTCTTGTCAGGTATTTTCCGATGTAAATTCTCATCACCACACTAAATAAAGAGTCATTACGGGTGGTCAAACCTAAAAATATTATTTCCATTAATCACGTAGACCGATGATGGTTCTGATGACTTAAAAAAAGGAACGCAGTTACTAGAAATTTATGCCCTAGAAATTCAGATGTACACGGCTCAGAAAAATAATAAGAAGTTAAAAGTTAGTCTTCCAAAGAATTTTTTAGACCAAAATAGAAAATAAAATATTAACATATTTTTAATCACTTTTAAAGAAACTTTACGAACAGTCCTTACACATTAAGTCAGCAATACCACATCCACTTATTATGGGAGTCATAAGAGGTAATATGATATAAATTAATAAATCAACTCTCTTATATAATTATTCTATTATAATTATTATATATTAACATTGTTTTTAAATTTTAATTCAATTACAAAGAATGTGGTGGCAAAATGCACCTCAGGGAAGGGGAATATGAAAAGGCCCACACTGATTTCTTTGAAGCCTTTAAAAACTACGATGAATCTGGAAGTCCCAGGAGAACAACGTGCTTAAAATATTTGGTTCTTGCCAACATGCTAATGAAATCAGGCATCAATCCATTTGATTCCCAAGAAGCAAAGCCTTACAAAAATGATCCTGAAATTCTAGCCATGACTAACTTAGTCAGGTTAGATTCCCACCCAGCCATTCTTTCCCCCTCAGTTTGTTTCACAATATTTCATTTCTTTCAGCGCTTATCAAAATAATGACATAAATGACTTTGAAAAAATTCTCAAAACAAACCGAAAGAACATAATGGATGATCCTTTCATTAGAGAACATATTGAAGACTTATTGAGAAATATTCGAACTCAAGTTTTGATTAAATTAATCAAACCTTATACTAGGATCCATATACCATTCATTTCTAAGGTAATATATATATATATATATATATTCAACTTTTCAGAGTTTATTAATTAATTTATAAAACTAATATTAATTACACGTAGGAACTAAATATTGATGCAAATGAAGTGGAGAATCTATTAGTATCTTGTATTTTAGACAAGTAAATATATAGTTTAACTTTAATTTAATTAAAGTTAACAGGGTTCGTACGGAACCTGGATATCCTGGATAAGTCAAGGATATGGAAAATAGGGGAAAAGGTCAGGGATAAGTCAGGGATTTAAAACATTTTCCTAAAAAGTCAGGGATATGTCAGGGATTTTGTTTGGCATATCAAACCATTCTTCATGCAATGCTAAATATGAGCCAGGTGTGATGAAGTTGGCTCTGGTAAACACCTTAAAATGGTCAGGGATATTGCTAAAATTTGGTCAGGGATAACCTTGAAAAGTCAGGGATTTTCAATGTAAAAATTTCGTACGAACCCTGGTTAAGAAGATTAGATTTAATGTTTATTTTTCCAGCACAATTCAGGGAAGGATAGACCAAGTCAATCAGGTTTTGGAGTTGGATAATAAAACGCAAGGTGCCGCTCGGTATACCGCCCTCGATAAATGGACTGCCCAATTGGCTACTCTACATCAAACAGTAGTGAATAAAATGGCATAGCGCGAGCAAAAAACACACACAAACTATTAAAAAACAAACAAACAAATAAACAAAACTAAACTACCAACCAACTTACCACCAAGAGGGGGAGCAGTTATTAATTTTTAGGATGGGTTTTTTCCAACAAACAGACAGACTAAACAAATTCAACAACACAGAGAGAGAGGAAAACAAATATTCATTTGGTTGGATCATAAAAACCACGACGGCAGCAGCGAAGGTGTTAAAAGAATATATATATTTTGTGCCTGTGATTGAGAAATGACCAATGATGGATGGATGGATTTGGTCAAACAAAAAAATAAACATAGGTTCAAGTGTGATATTGTGCCATGCAGAAGTCGGGCATAAACAAGTCTCTTTATTTAATCCCCCCAACGCGTGATGCTAATCTTCTCTTCAACATTCAAGAGGCCTCATTCACTCGCTCGTTAACTTCCGGAAAAATGCTTACTTACTTAAGAAAGCAAAATTTAAAAACTACAAAAACAAAAGAAAAAAAAAGTGGATGGACAAAAAAAAAAAAAAAAAAAAAGATAAATCTCTCGGAAATAATTTTTTGTTCTTTCTATTATCAAGTTAATTTAAGTTTTGGTAAAAACGGATTTATGGGATAAGAACATCGGAGTTAGCGAATTCACTCCCCATCCTCGCATACTTTATTGAGAAACTTCGTCTGCTTATATTTTGACTCCACCCACAAATTCTGTATATAGCTACCTACTTCTAGAGATCGAATTTGTGGGTGGAGTCAAAATATAAGCAGACGAAGTTTCTCAATAAAGTATCCGAGGATGGTACTAGAGGTTAAAGCTACGATCCAACGTTCTTATCCCATAAATCCGTTTTTGGTTTTGGATTCCCTTTTTCAACCATAAATAATAAGAAAACGCTGCAAGAAAGAATATAGAGTTCTGCTATATATATATATATATGTATATGAAAAACATCTGCTTTTTGATAGTTAACGTAAAAAAGGGAAATTCAAATAATATGAAAATTGAAATATTATATTTTGATTTTTTAAAAAATAGAATGCAAACCAAAGTTCGCGGTTATTAAAGAAAAAGCAAATTGATTTAAATTAAATTAAACTAAAAATATGAGTTATTTAACTTCAAAAAAAAAAAAGTTACAAAACATAATCCTTACATTGAAATTATGTATAAAAAAAACAAACCAGTCCATCCTTAACGCGTAATTCTAATTAACAAAGGTGTCTAACTCTAATATCCTATTAATTTAAAAGTTTGGTCCTAATTTAATTCATTCCCACCATAAAAATTAATTTTTTTTTTTTCAGTTTTAAATTAACAAAAGTATATTATAATTAATTATAGACAGTTGACTTTGGGTATTGTTTATTTTATTTTTTTTTTCCTTGTTCTTGTTCTTGGACCTAAGTTATTTTGATACCAAAAAGAATTAAGAGACTCGTTTTAATATCAAATATTTTTATTTTGGAAAACGTCGCTGCAAATGAATATTGGATGAATATGATAAAGCTTTAAAAAAAATTGTACTAAAAATTCAATCTCCAAGAAGCAATTGTTTTTTTGTTTCCCCTTTTTGTACAATCATCTAAAAATTAGAAAAGGAAATAGGCCCATTGTAGCATTCAAAAAAAAATTAACTGCGATGAATGCGTATTTTAAGTTTGTCAGAGTTTTGAATAAAAATAAGCGAAACTATCAAATTCCTGTATTTGAAATAAGCCTAGTACCTGTACTTCGAAGTATCCCGTCTTTGTGCTTAGTTTGCGCCCCCTGGTTTGCGTCTCCTTAATATTCAGAATTTTCAGAGTAAGTGATAATTCTTAGATTTAAAAATAAGAATTCTTATCATTTTGACGCAGTTCCATGCGCTGCAGCTTCGACTGCAGGATGCCATATTGGGCTGGAAAGCCGCCAATTGGGCTTCTTCTAAAAAATATTGGCTGGAAATAAACGGGTTGGCTGTAGGCTGGAAATTGGGCTTGTCGGGGTTTTTCTTTGGCTTTCTGTACTTAAAATACCGCCAATAGGGGAAGATCATTAGAATGTCCAAAAAACTGAAAAATGGTGCTGTCAAACCTTTTGAGCGGCTTATAATTCGTCAATTCATGATTAAATAAAATGGTTTCATTTTGTCTTGGGTTTTAAAAATGGTGTCAGTATGTAATATGCATTGAAATTTCTAAAAGAAAAACCAATTCCAAATTTTCACGATAAATTTTTGGCTTGTTTTTGGACTGGATTGTTTAGATCTTAGTCAGTTTTTGGGCTTCTTTTCGAAGTATAGATTGGCGGTTTTTTGGGCTTGTTTCCAATTTGATTTTGGCGGGTTGAAGGTTTTCAATCTGGCATCCCTGTCGACTGCCGCCATTTTGATTCTTGAAACAGGAACATGATTTTTTCTCCTCAGGTTGAATTTCGCTTATTAACAAACGCAATTAGTGTATTTAAAACGCACGACAAACAAGCCAGATCTTTACTTTGTAATATCATCGGTGAGTTGGTTAATTAGAAATAAATTCTCGCGCTCGTAGCGTGTATAAATTCTGACGAGTTAAGCCTTGGTCATTAAAACATGGCCGGTGTTGCTGGAAACATTGCGAAATACACTGGAAAATTGGGTATCGCGTTAGCTAGACACGGTTGCGCTAATAGACCATTTTACCACTTTGTAATTGTACCGAAAAAGAGAAACATGGAACCGGTACCCTTCGAAGTGATTGGATCTTATGACCCAATGCCAAATGAAAGAAACGAGAAACTCATAGCTATCAATGTTGAAAGACTCCGATATTGGCTTGGTCAAGGAGCCATTTGTAGCCACGGAGCTGGGGATATCTTAGGATTGGTTGGATTACTTCCCTTAACGCCTTATGTATACATGGAAGCGTGGAGAAACCGGAAAGAAGTTAAGATTGCGGATTCCGAAGAAAAATCAACGTCTTAGAACTTTAGTGCTTATGATGTTTCCAATCAGAATTTTGTAAAACATCTAATATAGCTGTAGAATAAAGTGTGTTTCCAATGTTTCCAGGTGTCTTGAACTTCATTTATTGTAAATCTGAATCCCGTTTTTTTTTTTTTTTTCGATTTTGTTGGCTTTTATTAGGGAAAAGGTTATATCTCACGGAAGCCTACAAATGCAAAGAGGTGTGGAATCAAAGATTAAAAAATCATTTAGTCTCAAAAGTCAACTTAGATGACTATTTTGTGGAACTTAATAAAAAATTTGCTGCTAAGAGAAAAGTTGGCTGTGTAGATGTTGACTTGGTAAAAGATCAGACATTACAAAGTTATGTACAATCCGTTATGTATGGGCGGGGCCTATATCAAACTTATCTTCCATCAAATATAGCTCTACTGAGCATGCGCGAAGTTCGTAGCATTATCAGTGCATTGGGAATGGGCATCTACCGTAGAAACTAGAAACAGTTGTTCAAGCAGACGACAGCCTAATCACTACTCCAGGAAATAGTAACACTACTACTAAAAAATATAGTTCTTGAGTCTTATAGACAGGCCCATACATAACGGATTGTACATCCCTTTAAAGGGGCTGGCCGGAGCTGTTGGGGTGAAGGGGGGGTCAAACTGTTGGTTAGCATATTGCTTACCCGCCCACCGCGACGGTGGCGCCATTCCTTATGGCCAAAGAGCTGAGTGTTTTCCCCCTGAACTAAGGGCGGACTTCACCCCAACAGCGCCGGTTAGCCCCTTTAAATATGATCAAATTGATCCTAAAAATCTGTACAATTTCAGTTCACTTGTAGTGTAAATAATGCGGATCATTTTGAGGAATTAGAGAATCTACTGCATAGGTTTAGGAGGTCCAGACAAACAGTTCATACTTTAGAGTCAACTCATTATGCATTTGTCAATCTATGTTTGACCTATGAGAAATTTGACCTTTTGCTTAAAATATTAAATGACCGGAACAATTATGGAATTTTTCCATCAAACTTTTCATCTAATTTGATAATGAATGAGCTTTTAAAACGTCAAAATTACAGAGGTAGTTATCGTCTCAGTGTAACACTGTCAAATGAAACTTTGACTCTGAGCCAAGTACTTTTAATATATAATTAGATGCAGCAAAAGTGGCTATACTTATGATGCTTCAAGAAGACATTAGCAACCCCATTAGTCAAAGACTAGCCCTTCATTCCTGCTTGTCATATCTTAAAAACCCTCAACCAGAACCATGGAACCCTATTGATGAATCTGAAACCAAGAAAGAAGAAAATACAGAAGATGATGAAGATGTTAGTTTAAAAGAAAATTAAAATTTATTTAATTGGCCTTATTCCTGATCAACGCCACCGAGGCGTAGCGGCGACTTTTGGAACTCTAATAATACGGTAGCCAATTACAGGTGGCGGTGGAGTCGATGGATGTTTTGTTGATCTTTCTGAATCATGTGAATAGCCAAGGCTTAACAAGCGATATGGTTTCAAAAGTATTAAAAGTTGATTTTACCTTTCTTATTCTGTCTAATATTATGAAATAAGACTTTCGGAGTAAGTTTTCATTCGATTTTGGTCTATTTGGAGATTATTAGGTTAATAATAATTAGTTAAAACGTGTTTTTTGAAGTTGAAGCGGTAATAATCAAAACATAGAAAATAACAGATCTCCATCAGAGTACGTAGACTCCAGCGCCACCTGTAATTGGCTACCGTATTATTATAGTTCCAAAAGTCGCCGCTACGCCTCGGTGGCGTTGATCAGGAATAAGGCCAATTCTTGTTAATAAATTTTAATTAGTTTAATTCTCTTGTTTAAAAAAAACTGTAGGTATATGTCAGGGTTCCGTATCTAACAAATCCTTACTTTGATGACCATTTTGACCTGACAAATCCAAATCATTTAATTGGGAAAACTCTTTACTTTGTTGGGAAAGAGTTTCCCGATGTTATTGGCAGAAGTTCCCAAATTATTGGATTAGGTCTTTATGAGAAGTTTGAAAAATCAGCGCAATTACTGGAAAATTTTGTAAACCTGAAAGAGCAGAAACCAATTTTGTTGACTGAGGCGGTGAGGAATTTTGGGATTGAATCTACCTGTCTTAAGAACTACTGTAATTGGCAAGCCAATCAGATGCAGCTAAAATCTGGTGACGTCACTGACGGGCACTCTCCTCGGGGTCTTACCAAAAATGACGTCATCAGATTTTAGCGACATCTGGTTGGCTTGACGATTACAGTAGTTCTCAAAGTCACCGCTATGGGTAGGTGGCGCTGATTAGGAATAAGACCGCTAATTAGGTCAAATCTCTATAGGTGACCAAGTTTAAAGAGTCTTTAGATACTTCAGAGGTTAAAGATGAAGTCAAATCAAACTTATTGAAGACTTTAGACGCGTTAGAATCATCTGGACTAACCAGTAATGATAGTTTAGAAGATAAGGTCAATGAAAAGTTAAAGGAAATTACTCAGTTTGAAAAAGAGGATATTGAAAACCAAAAGAAACAGTTCATAAAATGGGAGGCGGATCGAGATCAAGCTTTAAAGAGAGAAATGGAAGAGTTGAGACGAAAAGAGAGAATCGCTTTTATTAAAGAGAAAAAGAAGGAATTACTAGAGAAAGAACAACTTTTATTTTTCTTTGAAAATTGGAACAAGATTGAAATGGATTTGGCTGAAATTGAAGAAGAAGAAAAGAATAAACCAGTCACCCACGAAATTGAGGAGTATGTTCCTCCCGAAATTATCAAGAAAAGACACGGTTAAGATGTGATGTATGATTGTAGGAAAGTGAAAAATGTGTAGTAGTAGTTTTGTAAATAAAATAAAATAAAAAACATCAACCCATCAATTTAATAAAAAGTTATTATCAACCCTACAAAAACTTTTTCCTGATAAATTCAATTAACTGGGTTATTTCCGAGTACAAATAATTATTTAGTCATTTTACAGCAGATAAGCCTGGTAATTGCGCATCAATTAACGATTTTCACGCGAAACGTCTTAGAGTAAACAAGTCGTCGCGTGTGACGATTGTCCTACAGCCAATAAAATTATTTTCAAACCCTTCTTTACGTAATTACGAAAATAACGCGATAAGGGCCACTAAATGAAGGAATGTAACCCGATATACTTGAAAGGTCGTGTCCATGATACTAGCAACTATCAAATAGATTAATTATCTCAGTTATGTAGTGCAATTATTTTTTAATAAAAAAACCCTCTCGTTTTTGCTTTCATTAGGAAATCGCGTGCCACTTTCTTTAAATCATCTTTCATTTCGTAGTGGATTTAATTAATAATTTATAATAGTTAATTGTAGAGAAAATAACCTGTTGTACGGACAAACAAAAAGATAAAGCATAGGACTGACGTGATATGTTTCTTCTTGTGGTTTTGATTTAGGAGAATTTTGAAAGAAAACCTTAAGTACCCAAAACGGATCTATCATCTCATCTTAATCATATAGTGGACAGTTTTTCTTTTTAAATCGAGTTAATCTTTATTTTTCAAAGTGTAATGCGTTTACGAGCAGGAACCCCACGCTTTTTCAGTGGTGCCTCAGCGAGGAAAATGTCTGGTTTTTGAATCAAAATGTTTTTTAGTTGGCTTCAAATTGTCATATGGGTATTTCCATCCTTCACGTTATAAGTCATTCGATCAGTACATGAAAATAAAATTTTGTTTGAGTCGCGGTCGCGGGCTACTTTCTTTTTCGATTTATTCGGCCCAGGGAGCATGATGGCCTATGGCTTCTTCGTGCTTCTCCTCACAGGCGCCGCGCTGGCCAACTGCAGGCTACTCTTTGATAAAAGTGAGTTCTTTTCGAGCAAAACTACTCAAACGACGTAAGTAATGAACTCCCTAAAGGTTTATCCACGTTGCTAACCAATCTTGCTGTGGATGGAACGGCCGAAGTAATCATATACCTGAAGGAAACTAACACCAGGCGTCAAGCGCCAATCAAACAAGAGGAGATGCTGAGTTTGACGGCACCCAAACGCGGCGATTCTTACTCGTTCATTTGGGATAAGATCAAAAAAGATCGTTAGTTTTTACTTCAGTGCTACCCTTTCAATTTGAAAGATTTAACTTTAAACTCTATCGTAGTTTTGGTGGTGGCCAAGGAAGGTGAACAACAATGGCTTACAGCGGTAGCCCTGAACGAGTACAAGTCGCCCAATGAAACCATGAAGTTGATTCTTCATATGGTCCCCGGAACGGAGGCTGTTCAGCCCCGGGTTAATATTTATTCACCGTGTTACTTGCAAGGACACGTGACATTACCATATTCTTTGTATCAGTTCCTAGATGAAGGCCACGGAATACGTCTTGTAAGTTACGTTTTCGGTAATCCACAAAGAATTATAGATTTCTTATCCCTGTAGGAACGTAATCGTCGCTTTGAGACCCAGTTGTTTCAACACTCAAGTGGTTTTGAAAGGGCTCACAAAGTGGCCGGGTGCCGGTCCAACACTCCGGCTCAGGAGGTTGCTGTCCCCAGAAGATACAGCCCCGTCAATCCCAATAAGGAACCTGTACAACCTGACCCTTACTATGCTAGCAGCGCAAATTTTGGTACTTATACATAATGTTTTTAATAGTGTTCAGTACAACAATATAGTTTCTTACTCAGATTACGACTCTGGGACACTGTCGAAGGCCTTAATTCAATTGACTCTAGCTCTCAACGAATTAAGGGCGAAAGTCGAAGAACAAGCAAAGGAAACCCAACTTTTAACGGAAACTTTAGAAAAATGTGGAATTTGTAAAGGTAGTTGTCAATATTATACATTTATTTAACTTAGTTGATGTCATACTGAGTGTACCACTCCAGACACCCCGGCTTGTCGCGAGAATACTTGTTTCCCTGGAGTTCAGTGTATCGAAGTTCCCGGTTCTTACAAATGTGGCTCATGTCCAGCCGGGTTCGTCGGCGATGGTATGAGGTGTACACGAAGGGTCACTTGTAGAGATAGACCTTGCTTTGCCGGTACGAGGTGTTACGACACAGAAACTGGTTTCCGTTGCGGTCCTTGCCCGCCCGGTTTCACAGGAAACGGAATAGCATGTAAGGCGTACGACCGCTGTTCAGAAAGTCCTTGCTTCCCCGGAGTTTCTTGTACCAATACCGATACGACCCCTGGTTATCGCTGCGGACCTTGTCCCATTGGATACACGGGCAATGGCTCGATATGTGACGATATTAATGAAGTAAGTTAAGGTCATTGTTTGTCCACGCTTTCAATTTGATGATTTATGCGTCCGCAGTGCGAACTAGCCGAACCTTGCCATCCCGACGTCACCTGTACCAACACGTCACCGGGATTCTATTGCGAACCTTGTCCTGCGGGTTACACTGGTCGCGAAATCAGGGGTAATGGGATCGATTTTGCCCGATCTGTTAGACAGCTTTGCCTCGATATTAACGAATGTGATGACGGTGAGAATGGCGGATGCGTGGAACGTTCTCAGTGCATAAATACAGAGGTTATATCCTAATCATTGATGAAAGGTATTTAAAAGTTAACCCCTCTGTTCATCAAAAAAGGGCTCCTTTACTTGCGGCGAATGCATCGAAGGCTTCATTGGTAACCAAACCTACGGTTGCCATCCTCATCCTGGAGCTTGTCCGGATGGCAGCGTCTGCGATGGAAACGGCGTTTGCGTTCTACTTAGAGGTCAAGGGGGTTACGGGTGCCAATGTCGCGTTGGCTGGGCCGGTGATGGTAAACTTTGCGGACCTGATCGAGATTTAGATGGATGGCCTGATGCCGACTTGTCCTGCGTTGGGTCACGGTGTCTCGCTGTAAGTCTTCTTTAGAAAACTTTTAAGAGTCGTCTTCAGGAATTCATCTTTTTCTTTGAACCCGAAGGACAACTGTCCGGAGATTCCGAACAGTGGTCAAGAAGACGCCGATTTGGATGGAATTGGAGACGCTTGCGATCGGGATGCGGATAATGACGGAATTATTAATAACCCTGTACGAATAAAATGAAATAAACCCTTCCAATTAATCCTAACTTTTCAACTATCTAAACCTGTTTTTACTTCACTATTCATAATTACTTTTTTTCTGGTAGTAGTTTTAGTAGATTATGCACGATACCTTTCTTACATCCGTAAGTCTCTAATTCCTTGAAATGTTTCCGTAACCATGGTATTATCTCAAGGTAAATATAAAATTAATTTAGGGCAGATATATAACATAGTTTTTATTTTCAGGATAACTGTCCGTTAGTATCGAACCCTAACCAAGAGGACACGGACGCGGATGGTCCAGATAGACTGGGTGACGCTTGCGATAACTGTCCAACGATTCCTAACCCGGACCAAATGGATTCTGACGATGACGGAATCGGAGATTCCTGCGATCCTGACGCGGATAACGATGGTGTTTATAACAGCGACGATAACTGTCCAACTATTCCAAACACTGACCAACTGGATTCCGATGGAGACGGCTTGGGAGACGTTTGTGATAACTGTCCAACAAGCAGCAACCAGAATCAAGTAAATTTAGTCCCACCATTTAATTTTTGAGTTGTCATACTAAGGATGCGATCTATGGTTAGTACGACTACGACAAGGATTTGATTGGGGACGCTTGCGACAGCAATGTGGACAGAGACTTGGACGGCATTCAAGACACGATCGATAATTGCCCCGATATTCCCAACAGCGACCAACTGGACACGGATGAAGATGGGGAAGGAGATGTTTGCGATTTCGACAAGGACAACGATAGAATTCCGGACAATCGGGACAATTGTCCGTTAGTTTACAACCCTGATCAGCGGGACACCAACAGTAAGATATACCAGGACTATCTTGGAATGCGAACACAAAATATTTCGGGTTTATTTAGACACTGGAGTTGGAGACGTTTGTCGAGGCGATTTTGACGGTGATAGGGTTCCAGATCACTTAGACGTCTGTCCAGATAATCGCAAAGTCTACGCTACCGATTTCAGAGCTTATCAAACGGTGGTTTTGGATCCTGAAGGAGATTCGCAAATTGACCCTCATTGGGTTATTTACAATAAGGTTTGTGTCGTAGGTTAGGTCATCGATTAATACATGTCTTAACTGGAATTCTGTGGGAAATAGGGTGCCGAAATCGTTCAAACTATGAACAGCGATCCTGGTTTGGCAGTTGGTACGTATGACTTTGATGATATCATTTAGAGAGGAAGGGTAGGGTTAAGGAGATTTATTCGCAGGTTTCAACGCTTTCAACGGAGTCGATTTCGAAGGAACATTTTTCGTCGACACTGAAGTGGACGACGATTACGTTGGCTTCATTTTCAGCTATCAGGACAATTCTCACTTTTACGCCGTCATGTGGAAAAAGAACACTCAAACTTACTGGCAAGCGACACCGTTCCGTGCCGTGGCCGAACCGGGAATTCAACTTAAATTAGTCACTTCCGAAACGGGTCCTGGTCAAATTATGAGAAATTCTTTATGGCATACCGGGGATACCACTGGCCAAGTGAAACTACTTTGGCGTGACCCGAGGAACGTAGGATGGAAAGAAAAAGTCGCTTATAGATGGTTACTCTTGCATCGACCCAAGATTGGCCTAATCAGGTTGCGTATCTTCGAAGGGGAACATATGGTGGCCGATTCTGGAAGTCTTTATGACGGTACTCTGAAAGGTGGACGATTGGGCGTGTTTTGTTTCTCTCAAGAATCAATCATTTGGTCCGATTTAGTTTACAGGTGTAACGGTAAGTGTTCCTGGTCATTTTAGACCAAATTAGGCTTAGTTAAATTATGGTTTTGTCGTTTTTATTTTCGTGGTACAGAAGCCGTACCTTCTCCGATCTATTACGATTTGCCCCCTAATTTGCAATCTCAAGTCGAAATCGACACTACAAGACCCTCGGAAATTGTGCAAGTAGGACGTAGGCCTATTAATCCTTATGAACAATCGGGTCGGGCGTAGTAATTTTATTCAAACATTTGACAAAAAGCTAAATTTCGCAATATTTTTTTATTAGTTTTACATTTTTTAGAGACTGTTTAATTAATTCATAAAAATTAGTATTGTTTTATATTTTTATTTCTTTTTTTGTTTTTGCGTGTGGCTTTAAAAATAAAATAAACATTTTTCTGACCAACCAGAAAAATTGGACCATCTATGATATTAATTATTGCATACTTCTACTTTTCGGGATTAAAAATTATTTTAGATTTATTTCTTCCTAACTTAAAATACTTTTATAAAATTTAATACATTTAGTGATTATCTATGGAAGATAACGTGTGGTATTTGTTCTTTATGAATGTGGTAAGTTGGTAATCCAATTATTTAACACCACATTCAAGGCTATCAGGGTCTATGGAAACGAAAGTAACTGACAAAGGCCACGAAGATATGATAAAAATTAACGTGAAGATAATTAATTTAATTGGCTTTATACCATTCTTAAAGCTATTATTAATAATTTATAGGTATTAAGAGAAAATATTAAAGGTTAAGAATTAACCGCCGCTAATTTTGGTATTTTACTACCCTGGTTCAATGGTTCCGCTTTGCAGTTTGGTTCGTGAGTCTCTAAACGGTCTGGAAAGAATGTCCGACCACATTTCTTGCAAGGAGCCAATTGAACCAAGTGACTAGACCAAGCCGCTTCCTCCATCGCGATGGAATCTAGCGTTCCATCCTCTGTAAATAAATATATTAGTAATTTACAGGTAAACCATTGGGAATAATTAATTACCTTTGAATACAGCCTTGGGTTTCTTGGGTTCAGGTCTTTGTTGAGCGGGTGGTAGTTGTTCGTTCTCTTGTTTCATTTTCTTTAAGCATTGGGGTTCGTGTAAAGCCAGGGACATGCTGCCGAATTGTCTTCCACAAATATAACATGTCATTAGAACTGGTCTGAAAGGAATTGACT
Organism: Phalangium opilio; assembly: GCF_054372755.1. Classification (NCBI taxonomy): domain Eukaryota; kingdom Metazoa; phylum Arthropoda; class Arachnida; order Opiliones; family Phalangiidae; genus Phalangium; species Phalangium opilio. Next base: position 3,783,592 of record NW_028324155.1, read on the forward strand.
TTTTCTCCACATCCTGAAACAAATTGATAAAACATTGCTCGGTTTTAATCATAGATGGTTTTAATATTTAGAATTCAAGCGGGGAAAAAGATATATTTGGGATAGCAATTTTAAATTTCGCGCCCTAAGATTGACCTCCCAACCAATTTTGACAATTGGTGGTGGGGGACATGTGGGGGAGCTGAAGGGGTAGTGCAATAATATACCATTAAGAGTTTATTACTGTAGTGGAAATCGATTTATAGGAATATACCCCAATAAGAATAAATAAAACAGTAATATCAAGGTTACAGTCGAAAACCTTAGCGTAGTTTCGGAGTTTATATCATGCAAATCAATATCTTTATCCGATAAAAGTATGTTTAGCCTCTAACTGTATTATTCTTGATTGATATTTTCCCTTTTTATTTCTCTTGTGCCTAACAACGTAACGATATTATCCCATTATTTGAACAATGTATGAAAGTGCATTTTATTAGAAATTAATCATAATGCCAGGTTCCGTCCTGCATTTATGGGTTTCGGTACTTCATTAATTATTTAGATTAAGGATTATTGGGTCTTGTAACTTTTTCCTAATGTGTAATTTAAAATTCTGCGAAAGAGCAATCCTCCCCTTTCTTATATAAAATTAATGAAATTTCCTTTTAGAATTTTAAAGTAAATTTTGAGCTCAAGGCTATACAAATTATTACCTAAAATGAGTTCGCGTACTCTGACTTTATACTTTTGTCATATTTTTGGTCAAAATTTAATGGGCAAGAAAGAAGGAAAGAAGTTAAAATTGTTTGTTATAAAAGGGGTTTCACTTTGACCCTCCCATCGGGTAAAGTAAACCGAAACAAAATTTCATTAAATCGGGGGTTGTAAGTACAAAATGTGATAACACGACTCCGCCCCCTCAATTTATTATTAGAACTTTTCACCCGTCTTTGGTTAACGGGGTAAGTCATTAATTTTGTCCGTCTGTATGATCTATTTTAATTACTAAGAGGAAGAAATAACCTTGAACGTCTCCCTCTTCTCCACCTAGCGTCCCCTCCCACCTTGGGGCAAACGCCCAATGTCCTTTCTACCTTCCCCCCCCCCCCCGCCTGCAAAATGACACCCGTACGTATGGTTTTACGTGACTTTTAGCCGTTTTAGCTGACTGATTAAGTTCAGAATTCTTTTAGCTATTAACAATTCGGTTGGCGACTTATTATTATACCCTCAGGGGAGCTAAAATTAATTTTGTTGAAATTTTTGGGAGCTTAGAATAATTGTCGATGTTCAAATACGATTATTAATAACACTATCGTTGAAAATATTAAGGGGTTGGTATTAGTGCAAGTCTACCGATAGGTGACGTGTAAGATAGCCCGGTTGAAATCCTTAACTGCTTTGTAGGGTCACGGGTGGTCAAACTGCAGACCGACTTATTACCTTCATGAATGAATTGTTTACCTCATGATTGTCTTGGTTCTTGACGGATGGTAGGGTGCAAGCGTTGTTACCATTGACATTGGGACCGGGAGCCCCTTTATCGGGACCTTTGCAAGCTTTTTGATGAATGGGTAGGCGATTAGGAAAAAATGTCCTTCCACAAGACGGACAGGGAACCAGTTGAGCTTGGAAGGTTTCCCAGGCGGTATCACTGAAACCTTCCCCAGTTGTCGGTCGTTGAGGCATAGCTCGACGTAGTTCGGGTGGCAAAGCTTGGTTGTCCCTTTGCCATCGCTGTAAAATTATTTATACAGATGTTGGGTTCGTGGTAAAATATCTAAAGAGATTTCAGGAAGTTGGCTGATATTCTATGCACCGCGTAAAATAACCTATATTATATGATCCCTTTTGCTATAATGGGACATGGGCTTTATTTAGCTCAAGACGGAAATGACTTTTGCGACCTAAGGAAGTCGGAAATAGGAGGGAGGAATAGTTGGCCTAAATGGGTAATGGGGAAAAGGTCGTTCTGATTCCCAAAAGAGCCAAATTGTCCTACATTCTTCTGTATATTTAATCCCTACTTTCCAATGTGATTGGAAAACACTCGAAAGTTTTATTATGTCGGAATCGATTTATATAATATTTATAGAGTTATAGTGATCGATGAAGGGTAGGAAAAGGTCCTCGGCGACTCTTTTAGGGGTTGAAAAGGCATTTATCGTAAGAGTCCGAAACGATGTCATTAAGAAATTTTCTAGACCGTTTAGCCCACATTCCCATGGCAACGCCATGCATATACAAGGTCAGCTATAGAAACTCCGCCGCTAAAAAGGATTCAATCTTTTTTATGGCTCCCTCCGAACGCGATATCTTTTTTTTTCTTGCCATTTAAGTGCCAATACCGTCTCAAATTGCCATCAATCGTCTTGTATAACAACCAACCGATGATTTAAAAGCTTTTTTATATTGCTGTATAGATAACGCGAAATGTATTTGGAATTTCTAAATAGCTGATAGGGTCTGTAGAATGGTTTGGATCGTGAATGCTATACAAATTGGTCATTTTCCATTTTGGACAATAGCTTAACCTCTCCCCATATCTTTTAATACAAAATAGTAGCGCGAGTTTGAAAGTTGAACATTGTTAATCTCTTACCTCAATGCAATGAGGTTCGTGAAACGGATATGATCTTGTACCAAACTCTCTTCCACATAAGTAGCACATAACGATCCGTGGTCGTTTGGACGGGTTTGTCTTTCCGTTATCTTCTTCTTCCATCGTTTCCTTGTTAGCCGACTGATTTTCTACCACAACTGGGGGTTTATTCTTGGCTGCTAATTGTTTGTTTTTGTTGTTGTTCGTGGGCTGGGGTGGTTGTGGTTGTGGTTGTGGCGGTCCTCCTTTGACTGGTGATAAGGAATCCGAAATCTTTTTGATCTTTGACGGTTGGGGTTTGTTGGAGGTCGAGTCTCCCGAGTCTGGTTTCTTATCGGAGGGTGATTTGAGCAGCCCATTCCTTCTCTTGGGTATCTTCGAGGACGTTGTGTCATCGTCTTTATTGTTTTCGACTTTGATACTCGGGTTTTTACTTTTGGACGGTTCGGTTATTTCCTTACTGGTGGTAGAATTTGCGCTGTCCGTTTGCTTTTTGAAGGGACAATTTGATCCGTGGTGACTGTGAAATCTTTCAGGGGCGTCGTTACGTTGGCAACTTTTGCATGGTGGCGGAAAGGCGCTAAATTATAATTTTAAGGGTTAAAGGTCATTTCTAACAATATTTAAGACTCCGCTTTAGGCCTAACTTACTTTGATTTGGGATCCTTCTTGTTGTTTTCTTTCTTGGAACCTTTTGATTTTATTCCACCTCCTTTCTTAGCTGAAGTCTTATCGTCACTCATTGTTTCATCTTCCGTGTTTGGTTCGCTTTCGATTGTTGGATGTTTATCGTTTTCTGTTTCGCTAGAATCGTTTCCCAAGGAGTTGTTAATATCACGGATAAGTCCATCAATGACAGGATGTTCTAAATTGGGAGTTGGTCTCTGAAGTGTTTTTGTTTGAGGACGTAATAGGCGATAGTTGCCTTGTTTGGACGGATGAATCATGGATAATCCATTAGGGTTACCACTGTAAATAGAGGGGAATCTTAATTAACATCGTGGGAACTGGGATAAATCAAGCTAGGTTTAATTAATTTATATCTTACCGATTGAGTGTTCTTGTTTTGGGTCTTTCAATTTTGGGTAACGCGCAAGTGGCCATATGTTCCCCGCGTTTGGAGGCCGGGTAAATGTTGTAACAACGGACGCAAGTCCAAACGCAATCGTTGGTCAAGTTCTCGTCGTCGTCGGCCTTGATCGGAGTCGGACATCTCTTGTCCGGTGGTAAGGAGTTGTTTTCCGATCGCCATCTTATCAGGCATTTAGGTTCGTGGAAGGTGATGGACTGGGGACTAAAATTTTGACCGCAAACGTAACACGGAGATAATGATATTGGTCCCATAACCCGTTAGACGAACTGTTAGTTTTCTCCTCTTTTCGTTATTTCACGCTGATTGTTTTTGTCGCTGATGTCACATTTTTAAACCTTAATGAAAAGAAAAACCTGAAAATATTAATAATGTGAAAGGTCAGGCTAGTTTTGGTATAGCGACTAGGTGTAATTAAAACCAAAGCCGTTCAGTGACCTAGTGGCCTTAGATCGAAAGATAAGGAGTCTAGTTCAGTGGTCAAACTTAAGGAATCAATTTCCCCAAGCGCGAAAATTGTTTTCAAGGGCTACAAGGTCATATTGAAACATTGTTTTGTCCAAAGTAATAAACAACTGAGTTTAGATTGACTTATTGCGCAATGTAATGTAATAACTAAGAGTGTTTTCGTGTTTAATGATACTTTAAACCATTTTAATTGAGTCGCGGAGAAGGTTGTTTGGCGAAAAACGCTTATTTATAAACTAGTTTAGACCTTAGGGATATTAAGGAACAATATTCTCGAGAATGGTTTATCGCTAAAGCCCCGAGAGAGAGAGATTGTTTCCCCTTCATTGCCATAGCAACGCTTACTCTAAAGCCGCAACGTGATTATGAGAGAGAAGGAGAGAGAGCTAAATACCATTCGCATGTTCTCGTGACATTGGAAAACATTAGCCGCCCTTGAAATATATACACGAAAGAGGAAAAGTATTAGTGCCCTTTCGAAAACTTTGGACCTTTGGCGACAACGGCAAACTCGGTTCAGAACTTTTTTTCCCCTCTTTTTTTATTATTTTCGATTGCTTTGACTCTGGGCCGTGTCCGTTCAAGGACAGGGGTACTTTAGGGGCTGTAAATGTATATTTATATAACGCTTATTTTCCCGTCTTCGCGCGGGAAAAATATATGATGAAAGCGGACCACTAGCACGCGATGCGAATTTCCCAAGACGTGAATTGTTTCATTTATACCAAGAATAAATACCGACACTGTATTAGCTACTAGGATACTGTCACGGGTTCAGTTGGTTATACTTAGAACAATGGCTTTAAATTCAGGCTCCGAGAAATTCGCGCTTGCATGCATGTCAGTTAACTCCGTAGAAAAATTGAACTTCTGACAGATTCAAAGAACTGACACGATAAAATATTCCTTTTGTTTTGAATCCAAAGGTTGAAATGACAAACATGTCAATATTTTCCGGTTTGTTTAATTGACCACTGCGCTCAAACCGCCCTGTTTTTGCTTCTGTGTTTGTCCAAAAAATATACGAATAGCTAATCAATATTATTATTATTATTGTCAACAGTGCATATTTTATTTATAATAACAGTAATAACTCAATTGACATTTCTTCCCCTTTGACTTAATAAGCCTTTAAAATTCATTGTTACGCTTTTATATTGTTGACAAACTGTTGTTATAGAAACCTAAACTGTATCTACATAATACTTATTCTTTTAACGTCTCAATCCTTTAAATAAAAATAAAAATATGTCATATGGTTTGACGTGACCGAGCTCGTAAAAGCTACCCAAGCATTTGAAACGTTTGCAGGAACTGTTTTCCCGTAACTATACAAGAAACTGTTGTTTCGATTTCAACCCTTTTTCTAGAGACAGAGCCTTATACATTGTATAACTCTACTTTTACGTATTATTAAGCAATAAGGAGTTTTATAAGGGGAGGTTCAATGACCGTTTAACGCTTAAGCAGTTTGACTGTAGCGGTTTATACGGAAAACGTATACTCTTTTCGACGATGTCCCCGCGATCTCCCGCTTGTAACCTTAGTCTGAGGACACTGAATATTGTGTTTGGGAGCGATTCGCAGTAAGGGGTACACGCGATGAATTTCGATCACTTTTGATAATCGATTTCATATGCCATATTTAGAAAGAAAGGCACTTTGTTGTCGTAACCCAGCTTGAGATGCTCTATTAAGTTTATTAGTCTCTTCCTTTTTGAAACCCGGAAATATCCCTAACGAAAATTTTGATTGATTGTTTCTCTTAATTTGGTTTGCTTTCCCTATTTTGTTTTTACGCTCTTAATTTTGTTTACTTTACTATCCTTATTTATTTTTTACTGATTATTCCCGATGGAATATTGATAATTAGTTTGTAATCTATGGGATTTAATAGATTTTTATCATTATCTTTGCTATAGTAAATAATTAACTATAGTAATTAGTTTGGTTTACAATAGATTCGGGGAAATCGTTTTACTTTGAAGTGCCCCTATTTCTCTGCTTTCTAAAGATACTAAATACTTGGGCTTACAACAATTAGGGCCCGAATAATTAAGAAAAATGTTCATAAACGTCCACTTAACATTGGTTTATTTAAACGAAACCATTTTAAAAATACGCGCCCGTAAGTCAGCTTCTTCCTGAACAAGGCTGCTCTGCGGGTAAAACATTTCTACAGGCGTTCTATGGAAAATAAATGTTAACGAATGCCCCTGTAAGGTGTCTTTTCCTTAAGTACGAAATTATATATTTATTTTTTAATTTTAAATTTAAACAATATATAATCGTCTATTAATAATATAATGATTTTTAATTGACTTTAAATGAATCTTAAGGGTTCGATATTCATAAATCAAATATACAAAATAATATAATTTTTTATAAGAAACATTCTATAAAAAGTACTTACATTTTATATACGGTCTCCATATTGGTCTCTTAATGAAAGATTCCACGTGCTTTGTCAGTTCCAAGTCCTTTTTCAATATCAAGGATCCTCTGGTCTGTAACTGACCATCCCGGAGTGTTTTAAGCTTAATGTCCGAACCGAGACTCTTAGCAACTTGCACTATGTAGTAACCGCGTATACTTTATAATATCGACTGCGCCCCAACTTCTACCCACCTGCGGAACACATTTACCTTGAAAAAATAACACCCCCCCTCCGGAACTGAGTCCCCGATTGGTTGAAATATGACTGTTACGAATGTGACGCGGATGTAAAAAACCCACTAGAAAATAGACTAATAGTTTTTTATGTATTAATGCTATTTAACTTAATAGACTTAATGTTTTTTATATGATGTATATAAAGTCCGTTGTATAGAGTAACGGGCATCAGTCCGCAGTTGTATAATACCGTAGTCAGTTTCAAGTATCACTTTTAATAATAATTATGACAATTAACTAATGTTAATAAACAGTTTTAAATATTACATTGTGTTTTCACTCGGCACTTAAATACACTTATTTAACCCGGTTAACACAAAAAAAATGGCGACGGAAAGTTACGAACTTTGATAAGCACCCGTGAATTACGCACTATTACAACTTCAACTGATCCTTGTCATCGCATCGTTACGCGCCATCCTTACCGGCACTACCCGACGGACATGGCTGACGACACAAGCAGACACACTCTTGCTTCACCTCGACTCTTTGATGCCTTTAACCCTCAACTGGAACCATGGGCAATTTATTCTGAACGGCTCGACATTTTCTTCGAAACGATGGCTATCACCGACGAATCCATGAAAAGAGCTCATCTTCTAACGTGCATTGGACCGGACGTCTACACGACACTCCGTGGTATATTGGCACCTACCAAACCATCTGTAACTGCATACGACACAATCATCGCATCCCTGACGAAATTTTACAACCCAATTCCACTCGAAATTGCCGAACGTCACAAGTTTTACAATCGCTCCCGCCTCCCTGGTGAATCCGTATCTACGTATCTTTCTGAGCTTCGCAAACTGAGCGAGTTTTGTCAGTTTACCGACCTGTCCAACATGCTACGTGATCGTCTCGTATGTGGCATCAACGATCAGCAAATCCTTGATCGTCTCATTTCTGAAAGTGGACTCACATTAGAGAGGGCCACAACCATTGCACTGAATATGGAGAGTGCCGCCAGAAATTCCAAGGAAATGAAACGCACTACCAATGGTTCAAGTCTCAATGGAGTCCACGTTATTCACACTCGAGATCATCACATACGCAAACGACCCACGTCGCATCCACCGTTCGCCCAGCCTACGGCACCCGCTGTCCATCGACAATCAACTACATCCGGTAGACGACAATGCATAAGGTGTAATGATTCCAATCACACACCACCGATGTGCCCTTTCATCAACACAATTTGCTCCAAATGTCAAAAGAAGGGACACCTAGCCAGAGCTTGTCTTGCCGCGAAGGCGAAGAACAAGAACAATCGTCACGCCACGCATCAGATTACAACTGCCACGCAAGACCCAAGCGAAACCCACATCGAGCACTACGAAAGCTCAATAGAACCAAACGGATACGAAGTATTCCACGTAAGGACTAGCAACAGCATAGAACATGGAAGTCCACCACGACCGACTATCATCCACTGCAGCATCAATGGAAAATCAACAGCGATGGAGTACGACACCGGTTCAGCATTCTCTATCATGGCCATGGACGTATTACGGACCATACCACACAAAGGTGAAATAACTCCTTACACTCAAAGCAGATTAATCGCCTACAACGGAGAACCAGTGCCCATCCTAGGACAATTAATGGTGGAAGTGGAATATTCTGATCGAACCATGAAACTTCCGCTGTTACTCTCAAACGACCACAGACCTACAATATGCGGTCGATCCTGGATATACTCGCCACTACGCATCATGGACCCGGTATTCCAAAGCTTGGGAACTAATCACGTCGGAAACGACACCTTGACGGAAGTCCTCGCGAAGCATAGCGAACTTTTCTCCGACACCATGGGATGTTTGAAAAACGTCAAAGTCCACCTGCACACCAAACCTGGAATCATACCGAAGTTTTACAAAGCCCGAAGCGTACCCTACGCACTCAAGGAGAAAGTAAACGAAGAGCTCGACAGACTAGAACGGCTGAAGATCATCGAACCTATTTCTCACTCAAATTGGGCCACACCAATTGTTCCTGTATTGAAACCATCCGGACAAGTCAGAATCTGTGGTGACTATAAGATAACCACCAATCTAATGATAGATACGGAGATATACCCCTTGCCAAAAGCTGAGGATATCTTTGCAAAAATGGCAGGCTGCAAGGTGTTTGCAAGATTGGATATGCGTGACGCATATAATCAACTTACGCTGGACGACGATTCGAAGAAATTAGTCGTAATCAATACTCCAAAAGGTCTCTACGTATACAACCGATTACCATTTGGGATTTCATCAGCGTCAGCGATATTCCAGAAGCATATGGAGATCCTGTTGGCTAAGCACGACGGCGCATACCCTTTCCAAGACGATACCTTGTTGGGAGGAAAAACCAAACAAGAATGTCTACAACGGCTTGATGCCGTATTGACCACCTTGGAAGATGCCGGTCTACGCCTACGGAGGGATAAATGCCGATTCCTAGTACCATCCTTGGATTTCCTCGGATATCGTCTTGACGAACATGGTTTACACCCTCAAGAGAATAAAATCAAGGCCATAATGGATGCACCAACACCGAAGAACATCGAAGAACTACGATCATTCTTGGGACTATTTAATTACTATTCCAAGTTTATCCCTAATAATGCAACACTCCTCGCACCATTATACGCATTACTAAAGAAATCTACGGCATGGGTTTGGACCGCAACACAGGACGAAGCTTTGCGATCAGCGAAATTAGAACTGAAGAAATCCAACGTCCTGGCACACTTCGATCCCACCAAAGAAGTCCTACTGGCATGCGACGCGTCTCCCGTTGGCATAGGTGCCGTCATCTCCCACCTGGTAGACGGCAAGGAAAAACCAATCGCGTTCGCATCGAGAAGTTTGGCCCCAGCCGAGAAAAACTACCCTCAAATCGAGAAGGAAGCATTAGCGTTGGTGTACGGCGTGTCTAAATTCCGAGACTATCTTTTGGGTCGAACATTTACTCTCATAACGGACCATCAACCATTGGTATCCATTCTTTCCGAGAAGAAACCGATTCCACCGATGGCTGCATCAAGGCTACAGCGATGGGCGTTGTTGTTATCATCACACAATTACCGGATCATCTACAAGAAAGGAATCACAAATTCAAACGCCGATGCTTTAAGCCGATTGCCATTGCCAATTCCGGACATCAAGTATCCTGAACCTCAGGAATACGTCTTATTGATGAAGACGATGGACAAAGGACCCGTTTCTACAAGCGCAATGGTTGAAGCCACGAAACAGGATCCAGTACTACAAACCGTGCTGAAACATCTACAAGAAGGATGGCCTCCGAAATCGAAAATCAGACCCGAGATCACTCCATATTTCAACAGACGGGAAGACCTATCCATTTCGCACGACGTCATTCTCATGAACTCACGAGTCGTCGTTCCGAACAGTCTACAGCAAATTCTACTACGAGAATTACACAACACGCATGATGGTATCGTGCGGATGAAGTCCAAAGCACGAGCTGCAATTTGGTGGCCAAGAATCGACGAACAAATAGAAAACGCATCAAAGGCATGCAGTATTTGTCAAGAAACTGCGTCAGCGCCGCCTAAAGTTCACAACCCATGGCCTCTCACCAACGGTCCATGGGAACGAGTTCACTTAGACTATGCTGGTCCCATAGAAGGAAGATATCTGCTCATTATCGTTGACGCACATACCAAATGGATTGAGGTTTTCGTGAGAAGAACACCAACTTCGGAAGCTACAATATCAGCTCTCAGAGAAACAATTGCCCGATTCGGAATCATGAAAACTTTGGTTACCGATAATGCAACCTGCTTCACAAGCGAAGAGTTTGGCCAGTTCATGTCAGCAAACGGAATCAAACACCTGACCACCGCGCCATATCATCCTTGTTCCAATGGCCAGGCCGAGAGAAGTGTACGCACGATCAAAACGACGCTAAAGAAGGTATCCGGAGGGATGACTGATGAGATCGCTGCACTCAACAGTGGGTTCGAAAGTCACAAACACGGAACCTTAGAACATCGATTGGCTACCATACTGTTCAACTATAGAAGCACGCCCACGAAATCTGGAAATTCACCGTCAGAATTGCTATTCGGAAGGAACCTGAATAATCGACTGAACATGTTCCACCCAAGAAACATATCGAGTCAAAAACCAACCCAGATCGAGAACGACAACATCGACAATCGGCGACCAAGAACAGCACGTCCACAATTCAAGATAGGAGATCTAGTCTATGTGGCAAACCATAATCAACCCAAACTTAGAAAATGGATACCGGCGAAAGTACTGGAGAACTTAGGCAACATGATGTACCAAGTCGAAGCTGAGAATGGAGTACATCGTAAACATCTAGATCAAATAAAGGCCCGCATTGATAACGAGGACGTCAGTACAATCACCGAGCCAGCGGTTCCCGAACCGACAAGCGGAACCAACTTCAAACCTTTCGTATCATCCTTCACTGACATATCCGAACCTACTCAAGATCCTAAGAGGATGGAAAACCCACTACCGGAAGTCAACAACCACCGGAGAACTGACTCTGAATCACAACCAGCCAATCAGCAGTCGCAGCATAACGAACACCTGACAAATCAACCGATCACAGCACCAGGACCAACGGTCGAGAAAATCGTTACCACAAGACGCACGTCAGGAAGGAAGATTAAGATACCAGAAAGACTAGGTCTTTAAAAAAAGGGATAGTGTTACGAATGTGACGCGGATGTAAAAAACCCACTAGAAAATAGACTAATAGTTTTTTATGTATTAATGCTATTTAACTTAATAGACTTAATGTTTTTTATATGATGTATATAAAGTCCGTTGTATAGAGTAACGGGCATCAGTCCGCAGTTGTATAATACCGTAGTCAGTTTCAAGTATCACTTTTAATAATAATTATGACAATTAACTAATGTTAATAAACAGTTTTAAATATTACATTGTGTTTTCACTCGGCACTTAAATACACTTATTTAACCCGGTTAACACAACAATGACCGACGACTTTCTCGTGACTTACTGACTGAAGGTTTAATATCCGGCAAAGAAAATCAAAGTCATTTAAAATCAATAATATTTATTTTTTCTAATCCAAACTTTGCGACGACTTTAGCCCTAGCTTTAGCTTGACCGGGTTGTGAGTTGTTAGTGAACGCTCTGATAACGAAAACAATAACGGGGATAGTGACCTTTAAACTTGTGTTGTGGTGCTATTAAGTTAAGGGTTAGGGTTTAATCCGTGTCCACTCAGGACGAAACTCTACCAACCGTGCGATTTTAATTCCGGAACGTCCCACTGTAGGAATAGGATATGACAAAAGAAATTGCCTTACTCCGCGCATTGATTGGCCACTTTCCACTCTGCGTTGTTGCAAGCTATATTTAGGTCTATATACTAAAGTACAGAAGTATCGATTAACTTTTAGTTCATTGGCTGAACACCATCTGTGAGTGTAATTATATTTGTAGAGTTTTAATGATTTAGAACAATGTTAGTGTCATAACATTTTAAACGAATTAAGTCAGAATTACCTCGTTTTGAAAATTATCGATATTTCTTTAATTATCGCGTTATGATAATCGATATAACGATTCTGCTTTACACAAACTACATCTGTTCAGTTTTATGTTATGGTATACTTGTGATTTTTAAAAGTGAACGTAGTTTTCAATCGATATTCGGTTAATTTAAATACGTGCGATTTAAAAAGAATTTTGATAATTAAAAGCAATCGCGATGGAGGCAATTTAATTAATTAATTAACTATCGATTCCGGTTGCTATGGTAACCACCTGGACATCGCGTGCTATCTGGGAAAGCCTTTTTATTAAAACCACAAGCCAGGCGTTGGCCCTTTTTTGGCGGATCGAAACCAAAAATTCCCGCGCGTTCTATTTCATTCTTTCATTTTCTGTCACTTAAGTTTGACCCTTCTTCTTCGTTTATATAATATCTCCGTCTCAAAAATGTTGTATCGTCGTCGCCAACTATTTCTCGAACTGTCACAAGCCCCCGTAAGTTATCTCTTTACGCGCCTTTTTCGTTTTCGTGCCGGTAAACAGAAATTTGAATTATATCCAGGTCAAACTGATCCCTCGTAAAGACAACTACGTCTACAACGGGGATCAGATAAGACTGCAAACATTTGGATCGAAAAAATTCTTATCCGCTTTACCGAGATTCTCCGAAGATTGCGGTAAAAACGGAGAAAGCATCTTTGGAGATCACTGCGAATTGACCGCGTCCGAGAATAACGAGGCCATTTCCAGGAACGTCTTTAATATCTATAGGTAGTAGTGCACTCTGGGGATTTAGAGAATTTTATCCATATAGATCAGATCTCCGTTTGAGTTATTGAAATGATGCTATCGTTTTTTAGGGCTAAGAAACACGTTCCTAATTCTGTGCCTTTAGCCTATGGAGAACCTGTTATTTTTACCTTGTATTCAGCAAATAAGGTATATTGTTCATTTAAATTATGTTATACATCCACGGTGATGTTTCATTATATAGTTAAACTTGTACTCGGAGCTTCGTTCTCCGTTGAATTGCTCATTAAAATCCCACCAACAAAACGTGTACCTCAAAGAGGATAATACCGTTCGCGCTCAATGGAAAATTTTGTACAAAAACAGCGAATATCGTTTGGAACACGAGGGATTACCCATAACGGTATTATATTAAAGCGATACGATGTTTACGATAAACATTTAGTCTCACTCTGTAAAATTTTTAGATCAACTCGGGGGTAATCGTAAATCACAGGTATACTAATCAAAATTTGGCCTTTGAGGAAGACCATATAGTTTGGTAGGTCGATCTTTAACGATACGCTTGACCTATGACCTCCTAACCTTTATGGGGTTTTTCTTATATTAAAGGTCAGAGTTTGGAGCTGAAAATGAAATAAGCGGGCACACGTGCCTTAATGTTCAAAAAGTTGAGAAGGAAAGCAATGTTTGGCTTATTCGATGATAGCTTTTAAACTATTTAGGTAATTTTTTACGAAACTCTAGTATGGGTTTTTTGAAGGTCTAAGTCCGGAGCCACGAGACCTTTTTAAAAAAAAGTTTATTTCATACAATTTCTTTTTCAAAACATTATAATTTTATTAATGGGAATTGTATATACATTTTCCTAAATTCGTAATTGCAGATTGATTATGTACATACAGAAGCAATAATAACAATAATTCAACGAGGCAATTTCATATCGTTCCTAATCAAGTAGTCAACCGCGGCGGCGAAATTATTGAATATATAATTAGGAGCTGGGCTTATCTTCGCTTCGTCATTCGGGCGATATTTTCCGGTGCGCACCAATACGCCGGTGATACCCAAGGCTTGGGCCCCGCCAACATCATCTTTTACATCCTGCCAAAAAACATAAAAACAAAATTGTTAAAAATATTCCATTTAAGTATTACGTTTATACGCTATATCGCGCGCTTTGAAATAATGATTGAAATAAAAGAATAGGTTTTTACATCGCCAATCATAATCGTTTCTTCGGGGGTACAATTGAATGGTCGTAAACCTTCTAGGAAAAAATCTTTTTCCGGTTTTCCAACGACACGAGCTTGGGCTCCTGACGCGAACTCGATAGCCGCGGCGAAGGCGCCGGGTCCAAGGGCTAAACCGTCCGTTCTTTTATGATATCGACCCTTATTAATTGCTATTAAGGGTGCACCCTTTTCCAGAACCAATCGGAAAGCTTTGTTCAGTTCTTCGTAATGGAACTTAGTAGGTGCGAGACCAATGACGACTGCGTTAGCGTCTTCCATTTCTAGTCCTGTTAGAAAAGATGAACTTAACTTATGCCGTCCAAGTTTTTTAGCACCATTGGTACGGGAAGAAGTATAGGGTTATCACACCAACAAAACCTTGTCACGTTTCAAAGTTATTAAGAATGGTAATAGCAAGAAGTGATATCTAGTTAATTAGGGAGAAGGTATAAATTCGCATCATTCCAGCTTTATCTCCAGTCCAAACGTAGGTCCGGAGTTAATCCCCGCCTCTAAATTACAACCAGCATCTCATTGGTTCTTGAAAACTCACGACAGCGCGACTTGAATGACGTGAATTACGTATTTTCCGACTGAGGCGAGGCGAAATAGCCAGGCCTCCTTTTACGTCCCCCTTGTATTTTGAAAGGGGGACTGGGACTATGGCGCGCTAATACTTAGGCAACATATACCTTCTCCCTAATAAACTAGATATCACTTCTTGGTAATAGTAAATAACTATTGATATTTTTTTTTTGTTTTGGGCGTAATACAATCAAAGTTTATAAGAGAAGAAGTAGGGCTATTAGTATATCACACCCTCGAAATGTTGCTTCACTGTACATGTTAACATGCCCAGAGAGATAATTTATATCTTTTTATTTAGTGATAGTGTAATATCAACTTGTTACGCTAACCTTCAAAATCCTCCATGGCTTCTTTCTCTAGAAACAGCATTGGCCTTAGCTTTTGCCTCTCGACTAATTCCCTAGCCGCTAATAGAGACGTAAATATTTCCCCCGGTTGAATGTCAAAACCGATACTCGATAATCTCTTTAGCAGAAACTGTTTCGATTCCTTCGTCGTGTTGGTTACGAAACGTAAGGGTACTTTAGCTTCCCTCAATCTAAATGGAGAGGGAATAAATAAAACTAAAAGATTAATCGCGGTTACTATATTATAAACACGAGGGTACGCGCGTTCAGATCGGGGGCGGGGATCGTAATCGGATTATAATTTGAAAAACGTGCTTACGATTTGATCGCCTCGATCGATCCCGGTATGACGGTACTCTCCACGTGTATCGTCCCGCTTAAATCGATCAGGATCCCTTTGATCTGTCTGATCCCGGCCATTTCTAGGGCGTCAATGATTTAATTAACGTGATACATTTGATTCAGGCAGTCACAGATGGCGGTATTGCATCACATCCTTTGATGTTTTAGAAAATACCGCCGATTATCTGAATGTATTGATTTGGTTTTTTTCTATAGTTTCTTCTTTCATACGTTTTCGACTATTTTGGGGTGTTTGGGTCATGATTCCAACTAAACAAATGAATTTTTTTTGAAGTTGATAAAGAATTAAAACTTTTTAATTGCATCTATGCTTTATTACTATTATTTTCTACTAGAATTGTTCTTGAAATATAAATAAATGAAACGCTATAGTTGTTGAAAAATAGCAGAAAAAAAACCGGTGCCTGTGTTCTTTACAGTCTTTTAGCGACTTAGAAAACCCTTCCCATGGTAATGTGACCCCCTCTTTACTTTCGCAACAGAGATAGTAATCTAGAGAACGGATACTCGACAAGTACATACAGCACCAGTGACGTCATAAAAATTAATATTAAGGTCCCGCAATAAAAGTGAACCTGAAAGAAAAACCAGGTTTGTTATATAGTTCATATATCCATGCAAGTAATTACGTCATGGGTACTTGTTTAGTTAATAATTACTTACAATGTTCATGATATTGATATGGAAAGAGTTTCTCAAGTTTGCGAAATAATATTCGTGGATCAAATAATGAGACAAATAGGCGCAAAATGACAAACGGCTTAAAGGAGTCCACAGATTCCATGACAAAAATGTATTAATTTTACCTGAAGGTATAATTAACGTGTCAAGTCGGAATAAATTAAATACAATAACATTACAGTGTGAAAGGGTCGTACCTCCTAAACCCAATGAGCAAACGAATATGATCCAGGCCACGGACAGTCCCCAAGCCGTGCGTCCCAATGCATTGTACAATGCTCGTCCAGTTCTGTCGATGTATTTGTTGTTTATACCGTAGATAAGGGACAAACTCAAAAATGCGGTCAAAATCCAACCCACAAATAAATAGATCTATAAACAAAAATACAAGAAAATTGTTTGACGTAAGGAAACAATAAAGTTCCAGTATATTTAACGCACTTTCTTAATTTTGATTGGATTATTTCCAATTCGACGTAGAATAAAAGCTAAGAGACAACCGATTAGAAATGGCCCACATCGAACGAATGGCATATTGTACATAAACATTGTTTCTTCGCTGTCAATAAAATACGCTTATAATAATTACGAACTTACACGTGATATCAATTATAAAATTACTTGTCCGTTTTTAAATCACTTGTAATTTTTACAATTGTATTGTAATAAGGAATTATTAAATCATCTCGGTAATAAATATAAAGAGAGGCAATGGACGAAACGAACCATAATGTTCCCATGATGACCAGTCCCAGAATAGGATTCTTTCTAGAATAAACAACAACGCAACTTGTACTTTATTACAATAGGCTTAACAATTTAAAACTCGTATATAACGCACCGTTTTAGAAATATTAAGAAAACGGGACTAATTACAAACAATTGTGTGTCGACGGTCAGATACCAAGACCAGTGGATACACTAGGATATGTCATGGAACGATTTAGTAACGTAATTGACGCCGGGAAGAGGTTACGCTAACTATACCTGATCACGGTGTTTAATGATATTTGATACGTAGAGTAAATTATACCACCATGTAGTTCTACACTGTTCGATACTTTTCTCCGTTATCAACAAGTTCCAAAATGGACCGTCACCAATGTGTTTCATAATTGAGGAGTAAAACAGGATCACGAACGCGTACGTTGGTGTTAATCTTAAAATTAATTTCAACTTGATTAGTCTAAATAACCAATTATACAGTATAAACAACATTGATGCTAAAGGAACAGCACTTGGACACAGTTTTCAATTCAAACATTCAGGGACATTAACTGTTTCAAAGTCATTAGTATGAACGAAACTTGACTAACCTTAGGAATCGATACAAATACATGGTTAAAATTGATAAATAAGACACGGGTCTTTGACTTTTTAGAAAGATGTACGCTAGTAGAAAGCCACTATTCAAATATATAACAATTTCACATCAATTTACAAGTGAATATTGAGAAGATGCTGCGGTCACCTTAATTTTTGTTTACTTAATTACCTCATTAAAAAGAAGGTATCTACAGCGTAAGTACCGGCTATTACCGCTTTAGTATGCCATAAGTTTATTATGTCGTACATACCTGACGGATTACCTAAAAATCTCCGAAATAATTATTATTTTCGCGTTAACTTTGAATTTAAGTCTTCTTTTAACTTACCGGTGGCATTATTGGCGTCCATTATCAATATGTAATAGGAATGCGTTAAAACTACCCAACACAAACTTAAAACTCTCATGCCATCCAAGCAAGTGATACGCTGCCCAATGGCCGAGTTATGATTGGTCGAAACTGGAGACAGACTTGATAGACTTTTCAAAACGGAAAAACTAGTAAAAATTCCTAAAAAAAACGCCGTCAAGTAATTACAACCCATTTCAAACGAGAGTCAAGTCATTACTACAGAATACCATAAATAAGTTCGCCCCAAGTTCTGTCGGAATATTGTTCATTTTCGGACAATTTGTCTTTGGCATTTTTTACTTCAATTTCTTCCTTAAAACATTTACACGCGTCGATTATAGTTCCAAGCGCGCAGAACAACAATAAGATGGTAATTACGCATCTAAAATGAAAGAAAGTGGATTACGGAAATTATCTTCTTAAAATTTATGCTGATAAATATTTACAAGCAAGCTATGGAAACGGGTTCTAATTTTGGTTCTTCCAAACAACGCAATTCCATTTTTAAATCCAATGGGAGTTTAAGGTTAAATAAAGAAGTACCTAAAAACGTAGATATTTAAAATTGCGATACAATATTTAAACTTGGAAATTTATTCTATATATTTTAAAGATGATCCTCACTTAAAAAATTGTTTCCAATTTCTTTAATTGATTCGATTGAACAATTTGAAGGCAAACACAAACCAAACCAGACTTGGACTGCGGTCGTGAATGGCAAGTTCAATGTACAATATTTGTACTGATTTGAACTCAAACATGAGTCGTAATCGCCTGGCCAAGCCAATGCCCCTTTTAAAATTAAACTCGGAAGTTTTCCAAACGAATCAAGCTCTAGAAAATTAATACGTAAATCTTAAATTGAATAGATATTTTCGGAAAGAAATACCCACGACTTACCGCTTTCTAATCGCCCCGATTTCAAGTAATTCAAGGTATCACTTACGATATTAACACATTTTTCGTCTAAAATGTACTCTACTGTTTTACTAACGAGCCCAAAAATTGGTTTCAATTCGTTAGTTTTGCGTAGAAAATGCTGAAGTACATTTTTAAAGAGTTTCTCGTCGGTAAATCCCAATACTTCAAAGGCGTTAAGGTTAGAACACTCGACATGAAACCGCGATGAAGCAAGTACCCATAATATTGTTAAAATTAAATTCATTTTAAGATTTATCGAGACAATAATTTTTATTTCAACTATAACGCGTAACTGTTTCGTACCAAAATGATTTTATAAAGTTCATTTCTCTTCCTGCATGCAAGCATTGAACCAATTATTGACAGGTGTTTTCACGCGCCTACGCAAGATTTTTTGCGCGACGAAAGTGTTATGTATTTTAGCATTTTCGCCGAAGCTCGGTGTCTGTCAAAGCAGGTACACCATGATAAGAGTACTCGATGAATTCAAAATGTTTTCTGCACCAAACGAATTTAAAGAGGAAACGATTTTTAACCCGATATGTACTAAACTAGAGGTGATTCTGAGAAGTACTATTTATAAATAACAAACGAAACATCATCATCTTCTTCTTCTTCTACTACTACTACTACTACTACACACTAAGTCAAACTAATAGCCCATCGTATTTATATACGAAAATTCATCAATCATTGATCCAGTAACTAGAGGGTAAAATACTAAGGACTACAGTTTGAAAAACAGCCAGTTTTTTCAAACTTGGCGTTTCTTCCACCCAGCAGATTTTGAATGTACTTTAAAGTTTAAAACAATAACTAAATATAATGCTCTCGCATTCTTGACAGACCATAAATCCATAATTCCAACTAAACAATTAAATTTTTTTAAAGTTGATAAAGAATTAAAACATTTTAATTGCAACCAAGCTTTATTATTATTAGTATTATTTTTTCTACTAGAATTTTTCTTGAAATATAAATAAATAAAACGCTATAGTTGTTGAATGACTTGGAAACTTTGAAAAATATCAGAAAAAAACCGGTTCCTGTGTTCTCTACAGTCTTTTAGCGACTTAGAAAGCCCTTCCCATGGTAATGTGACCCCGCTTTACTTTCGCAACAGCGGTAATAGTCTAGAGAACGGATACTCTACAAGTACATATAGCACCAGTGACGTCATAAAAATTAATATTAAGGTCCCGCAATAGAACTGAACCTGAAAGAAAAACCAGATAAACCCAGGTTTATTATATAGTTCATATATCCATGCAAGTAATTAAGTCATGGGTACTTGTTTTGTTAGTTAATGATTACTTACAATGCTCATGATATTGATATGGAAAGAGTTTCTCAAGTTTGCGAAATAATATTCGTGGACCAAATAATGACACAAATAGGCGCAAAATGACAGACGGCTTAAAGGAGTCCACAGATTCCATGACAAAAATGTATTAACTTTGCCTAAAAGTATAATTAACATTTTAAGTCGGAATAAATTAAATGCAATAACAGTGTGAACGGGTCGTACCTCCTAAACCCAATGAGCAAACGAATATGATCCAGGCCACGGACAGTCCCCAAGCCGTGCGTCCCAATGCATTGTACAATGCTCGTCCAGTTCTGTCGATGTATTTGTTGTTTAAACCGTAGATAAGGGACAAACTCAAAAAGCCAACCAACATCCAACCCACAAATAAATAGATCTGCAAATAAAAGTACAATAAAATTGTTTGACGCGAGTAAACCACAATTAAAACGCAAACTCACCTTCTTAATTTTGATTGGATTATTTCCAATTCGACGTAGAATAAAAGCTAAGAGACAACCGACTAGAAATGGCCCACATCGAACGAATGGCATAATGTACATAAGCGACGCTTCTTCGCTATCAATTAAACACGCTTATAGTAATCACAAACTTACACGACATATCAATTATAAAATTACTTGTCCGATTTAATATCACTTGTAGTTTTTACAATTATATTGTAAAAAAGAATCAATACATCGTCTCGATAATAAATATAAAGAGAAGCGATGGACGAAACGAACCATAATGTCCCCATAATGACCAGTCCAAGAATAGGATTCTTTCTAGAATAAACAACAACTTGTATTATATTACAATAGGCTTAACAATTGTATTTAACGCACCGTTTAAGTAATATTAAGAAAACGGGACTAATTACGAACAATTGCGTGTCGACGGTCAGATACCAAGACCAGCGGATACACTAGGATATGTCAGGGAACGATTTAGTAACCTAATTGACCCCGGGAAGAGGTACTTCCAACTATACCTGTTCTTCGAATTTAATGATATTTGATACGTATAGTAAATTATACCACCATGTAGTTCTACACTGTTCGATACGTTTGTCCGTTATTATCAAGTTGAAAAATGGACCTTCACCAATGTGTTTCATAATTGAGGCGTAAAACAAGATCACGAACGCGTACGTCGGTGTTAATCTTAAAAATATATGCAACGTAATTAGTCTAAATAACCAATTATACAGTATAAAGAACATTGATGCTATTGGTACAGTACTTGGAAACCGTTTTCAAAGTCATTAGTATGAACGGAACTTAACTAACCTTAGGAATCGATATAAATACATCGATAAAATAGATAAATAAGACACCGATCTTTGACTTTTTAGAAAGATGTACGCTAGTAGAAAGCCACTATTCATATATATAACAATTTCACATCAATTTACAAATGAGGATGCTGCGGTTACGTTGATTTTGTTTACTTAATTACCTCATTAAAAAGAAAGTATCTGCAGCGTAAGTACCGGCTATTATCGCTTTAACATGCCATAAGTTTATTAGGTCAAAAGAACCGGATGGATTACCTGGAAATTAACGAAACAATTAAAGTTATTTTCGCGTTAACTTTGAATTCAAGTCTTCTTTTAACTTACCTATGGCATTATTTCCGTCTTCTATCAATATCATATAGGAATGCAATAAAACTATCCAACACAAGCTTAAAACTCTCATGCCGTCCAAGCAAGTGATACGCTGCCCAATGGCCGAGTTATGATTTGTCGAAACTGGAGATAGACTTGAGAGACTTTTCAAAATGGAAAAACTGGTAAAAAACCCTTTAAAAAGACAGTTCGGAATTATATATAAATAAAACCAGTCGAAAAGAATGGGGAAAAACATGATCTAATAGCCCAGTCACCGATAACTAATTTTTACACCCAAGAACCATTCGTCGCACGGTTAACGAAACACTGCTACAGAATACCATAAATTAGTCTTTTCCAAGTTCTTTTGGAATATTGTTCATTTTCGGACAATTTGTCTTTGTCATTTTTTACTTCAATTTCTTCCTTAAAACATTTGCACGTGTCGAGAATAGTTCCAAGTGCGCAGAACAACAATAAGATTGTAATTACGCATCTAAAAATAAAGAAAGTCGATTACGGAAATTATCTTCTTAAAATTTATACGAATAAATATTTACAAGCAAGCTATGAAAACGGGTTCCAATTTTGGTTCTTCCCAACAACGCAATTCCATTTGGAAATCCAATGGGAGTTTAAGGTTAAATAAAGACGTACCTAAAAATGTAGATATTAAAAATGCAATGCAATATTTAAACTTGGAGAATTATTTTTTATATTTTAAATATGATCCTCACTTAAAAAATTGTTTCCAATTTCGTTAATTGATTCGATTGAGCAATTTGAAGGTAAGCACAAGCCAAACCAGACTGGTACTACGGTCGTGAATGGCAAGTTCAATGTACAATACTTGTACTGATTTGAACTCAAACACGAGTCATAATCGCCTGGCCAAGTCAATGCCCCTTTTAAAATTGAACTCGGAAGTTTTCCAAATGAATCGAACGCTAGAAAATTTAATACGAAAATCTTAAATTGAATTGATATTTTCGGAAAAAAATACGTGACTTACAGCTTTCTAATCGCCCCAATTTCAAAGAATTCAAGGTATCACTTACAATATCAACACATTTTTCGTTTAAAACGTACTCCGCTGATTTACTAACAGGCCCAAAAAATGGTTTCAATTCGTTAATTTTGTGTAGAAATTGCTGAAGTACATTTTTAAAGAGTTTCTCGTCGGTAAATCCCAATACTTCAAAGGCGTTAAGGTTCGAACACTCGACATGAAACCGCGATGAAGCCATTACCCATAATATTGTTAAAATTAAATTCATTTTAAGATTTATCGAGACGAGTTTTATTTCAACTAACGCGTAACTGTTTCGTTTAAAAATGATTTTATAAAGTGCATTTCACTTCCTGCAAACATTGAACCAATTATTGGCAGGTGTGTTTTGCGCGACGAAAGTGTTATTTATTTTAGCATTTTCGCCAAGCGCGAACGGCGCGTGTCTCCACTAGTGTCTGTCAAAGCAGGTAGGCCTACACCATTATAAAAGAACTCGATGGGTTCAAAATATTTTCTACACCTAATTTAAAATGGGAAACGAATTTCAACTGAACAATTAATCTTTTTTAAGTTGATAAAGAATTTGAACATTTTAAGTGCATCTCTGCTTTATTATTAGTATTATTATTTTTACACTAGAATTAATCTTGAAATATAAATAAAACTCTATAGTTGTTGACTGGCTTGGAAAGTTTGAAAAATATCAGAAAAATCCGGTGCCTGTGTTCCTAACAGTCTTTTAGCATCTTATAATTTCAAGATTACTTTCGCAACAGCGATAGTAATCTAGAGAACGGATACTCCACTAGTACGTATAGCACGAATGACGTCATAAAAATTAATATTAAGGCCCCGCAACCAAAGTGAACCTGAAAGAAAAACCAGATACATACCCAGGTTTATTACATAATTCATATATCCATGGAAGTAATTACGTCATGGCTACTTGTTTAGTTAATTATTGCTTACAATGCTCAAGATATTGAAATGGAAAGAGTTTCTCAAGTTTGCGACATAATAGCCAACCACCAAAAAATGACACAAATAGGCGCAAAATGACAGACGGCTTAAAGGAGTCCACAGATTCCATGACAAAAATGTATTAACTTTGCCTAAAAGTATCATTTACACTTCAAGTCGGAATAAATTAAATGCAATAACAGTGTGAACGGGCTGTACCTCCTAAACCCAATGAGCAAACGAATATGATCCAGGCCACGGACAGTCCCCAAGCCGTGCGTCCCAATACATTGTACAATGCTCGTCCAGTTCTGTCTATGTATTTGTTGTTTAAACCGTAGATAAGGGACAAACTCAAAAATGCAGCCAAAGTCCAACCCACAAATAAATAGATCTGTAAACAAAAATACAAGAAAATTGTTTGACGCGAGGAAACAGTAAAGTTCCAGTATATTTAACGCACTTTCTTAATTTTGATTGGACTATTTCCAATTCGACGTAGAATAAAAGCTAAGAGACAACCCACTAGAAATGGCCCACATCGAACGAATGGCATATTGTACATAAACATCCATTCTTCGCTATCAATAAATCACGCTTATAATAATTACAAACTTACACATGATATCAATTATGAAATTACTTGTCCGTTTTTAAATCACTTGTAATTTTTACAGTTATATTGTAACTAGGAATCGTTAAATCGTCTCGGTAATAAATATAAAGAGAAGCGATGGACGAAACGAGCCATAATGTTCCCATGATGACCAGTCCAAGAACAGGATTCTTTCTAGAATAAGCAACAACGCAACTTGTATTTCATTACAATAGGCTTAACAGTTTAAACCTCGTATATAACGCACCGTTTAAGAAATATTAAGAAAACCGGACTAATTACGAACAATTGCGTGTCGACGGTCAGATACCAAGACCAGCCTATACACTAGGATAGGTCAAGGAACGATTTAGTAACGTAATTGACCCCGGGAAGAGGTACCGCTAACTGTACCTGTTCTTCTGGTTTAATGATATTTGATACGTATAGTAAATTATACCACCATGTAGTTCTACACTGTTCGATACTTTTGTCCGTTATCAACAAGTTCCAAAATGGACCGTCACCCGTGTGTTTCATAATTGAGGCGTAAAACAGGATCACGAACGCGTACGTCGGTGTTAATCTTAAAATTAATTGCAACTTAATTAGTTTAAATAACCAATTACATGGAATAAGATATATTTATTCTTGGAAACCGTTTTCAATTCAAACATTCGGGAATATCAGCCCCAAAATGAATAATTATTAACTGTTTCAAGTCATTAGTATGAACGAAAACAAAAGTTCATAAGATATGTTCCATAAGTTTGTCACTGGCTACTGAGAGCTTGTCATGAAGTGACGGTAAGATAACGCTTAGTACAGACTAAATAGTAAGATGGACTGCAAAACTAGCCGAGTGTAATCAATTCTCGCTTCCGTCGTTCTAGAACTAGCTCGAGCTGTAAGTCTCTAGCATTACGAAGTATAGGTAGTGTCATACTTTGGGACCATATCTTAGAAACTTATGACCAAACTTAACTAACCTTAAGAATCGATACAAATACAACGATAAAATAGATAAATAAGTCACTGATCCTTGACTTTTTAGAAAGTTGTACGATAGTAGAAAGCCACTGTTCAAAAAGATCACAATTTCACATAATTTTATAAGTGAATATATGGAGAAGTTTCTTAGATCTTAAATGCTGGTTACGTTAAGTTTGTAAAGCGTAATGGCTTTATTGTTTACTTAATTACCTCATTAAAAAGAAAGTATCTACAACGTTATTGCCGGCCATTAACCCTTTAAAATGCCATGTTTGTATTGTGTCCAATAAATCCGATGAATTACCTAAGCATCTCCGAAATAATTCAATTTATTTCACATTGACTTTAAAATAGAATTCTTTTAACATACCGATGGCATTATTGCCGTCTACTATGAATATGAAATAGGAATGCGATAAAACTATCCAACACAAACTTAAAACTCTCATGCCATCCAAGCAAGTGATACGCTGCCCAATGACCGAGTTCTGATTGGTCGAAACTGGAGACAGACTTGACAGACTTTTCAAAATGGAAAAACTGATAAAAATTCCTAAAAAAAAACGTCGTCAAGTAATTACAACCCACTTCCAACGAGAGCCAAGTCATTACTACAGAATACCATAAATAAGTCTTCTCCAAGTTCTTTCGGAATATTGCTCATTTTCGGACAATTTGTCTTTGACATTTTTTACTTCAATTTCTTCCTTAAAACATTTACACGTGTCGAGAATAGTTCCAAGTGCGCAGAACAACAATAAGATGGTAATTACGCATCTAAAAAGAAAGAAAGTGGATTACAAAATTATCTTCTTAAAATTTATACGAATAAATATTTACAAGCAAGCTATGGAAACAGGTTCTAATTTTGGTTCTTCCCAACAACGCAATTCCATTTTTAAATCCAATGGGAGTTTAAGGTTAAGTAAAGACGTGCCTAAAAACGTAGATATTTAAAATTGCAATACAATATATAAACTTGGAGATTTATTTTATATATTTTAAAGATGATCCTCACTTAAAAAATTGTTTCCAATTTCGTTGATTGACGCGATTGAACAATTTGAAGGCAAACACAAACCAAACCTGACTGGCAATACGAACGTGAATTGCAAGTTCAGCGTACAATACTTGTTGTCATTTGAACTCAAACACGAGTCATAATCGCCTGGCCAAGCCAATGCTCCTTTTGTAATTGAACTGGGAAGTTTTCCAAACGAATCAAACGCTAGAAAATTATATTAAAATCTTAAATTGAATAGATATTTTCGGAAAGAAATACACGACTTACCGCTTTCAAATCGCCCCGATTTCAACGAATTCAAGGTATCACTTACGATATTAACACATTTTTCGTTTAAAATGTACTCCGCTGTATTAGTTACAAGCCCTAAAAATGGTTTCACTTCGTTGATTTTGTGTAGAAATTGCTGAAATACATTTTTGAAGAGTTTCTCGTCGGTAAATCCCAATACTGCAAAGGCGTTGAAGTCCGAACACTCGACATGAAACCGCCATGAAGCCATTACCCATAATATTGTTAAAATTAAATTCATTTTAAGATTTATCGAGACAATAATTTTTATTTCAACTATAACGCGTAACTGTTTCGTACCAAAATGATTTTATAAAGTGCATTTCACTTCCTGAAAACATTAAAGTAATTACTGACAGGTGTTTTCACGCGCCATCGCAAGATTTTTTTGCGTGACGAAAGTGTTATGTATTTTAGCATTTTCGCCGAAGCACTAACGGCGCATGTCTCTACTAGTGTCTGTCAAAGCAGGTAGGGCTACACCATGATAAATGAACTCGATGAGTTCAAAATATTTTCTACACCTAATTTAAAATGGGAAACGAATTTCAACTAAACAATTAATCATTTTAAAGTTGATAAAGAATTAGAACATTTTAATTGCATCTCTGCTTTATTATTAGTGTTATTTATTTTCCACTAGAATTAATCTTGAAATATAAATAAAACTCTATAGTTGTTGACTCGCTTGGAAAGTGTGAAAAATATCAGAAAAAATGGTGCCTGTGTTTTCTATAGTTGTAGCGTCTCATCGCAGTAGGTAATGACCCCCGCTTCCAATTCATTATAATTTCACGATTACTTTCGCAACATCGATAGTAATCTAGAGAACGGATACTCCACGAGTACGCATAGCACCAGTGACAGCAAAAAAATTAATATTAAGCTCCCGCAATAAAAGTGAACCTGAAAGAAAAACCAGATTTATACCCAGGTTTATTATATTTCATATATCCATGCAAATAATTAAGTCATGGGTAATTGTTTAGTTAATAATTACTTACAATGCTCAAGATATTGAAATGGAAAGAGTTTCTCAAGTTTGCGAGATAATAGCCAACCACCAAATAATGACACAAATAGGCGCAAAATGACAAACGGCTTAAAGGAGTCCATAGATTCCATGACAAAAATGTGTTAACTTTGCCTAACATTTCAAGTCGGAATTATTTAAATGCCATAACAGTGTGAACGGGTCGTACCTCCTAAACCCAATGAGCAAACGAATATGATCCAGGCCACGGACAGTCCCCAAGCCGTGCGTCCCAATGCATTGTACAATGCTCGTCCAGTTCTGTCGATGTATTTGTTGTTTAAACCGTAGATGATTGACAAACTCAAAAATGCGGCTAAAATCCAACCCACAAATAAATATATCTGTAAACAAAAATACAAGAAAATTGTTTGACGCGAGGAAACAGTAAAGTTCCAGTATATTTAACGCACTTTCTTAATTTTGATTGGACTATTTCCAATTCGACGTAGAATAAAAGCTAAGAGACAACCGACTAGAAATGGCCCACATCGAACGAATGGCATATTGTACATAAACGACCCTTCTTCGCTATCAATTAAACACGCTTATAATAATCAGAAACTTACACGACATATCAATTATAAAATTACATGTCCGTTTTTAAATCACTTGTAATTTTTACAATTATATTGTAATAAGGAATCGTTAAATCGTCTCGGTAATAAATATAAAGAGAAGCGATGGACGAAACGAGCCATAATGTTCCCATGATGACCAGTCCAAGAACAGGATTCTTTCTAGAATAAGCAACAACGCAACTTGTACTTTATTACAATAGGTTTAACAATTTAAACCTCGTATATAACGCACCGTTTAAGAAATATTAAGAAAACCGGACTAATTACGAACAATTGCGTGTCGACGGTCAGATACCAAGACCAGCCTATACACTAGGATAGATCAAGGAACGATTTAGTAACGTAATTGACCCCGGGAAGAGGTACCGCTGACTGTACCTGTTCTTCTGGTTTAATGATATTTGATACGTATAGTAAATTATACCACCATGTAGTTCTACACTGTTCGATACGTTTGTCCGCTATCAACAAGTTCCAAAATGGACCGTCACCCGTGTGTTTCATAATTGAGGCGTAAAACAGGATCACGAACGCGTACGTCGGTGTTAATCTTAAAATTAATTGCAACGTAATTAGTTTAAATAACCAATTACATGGAATAAGATATATTTATTCTTGGAAACCGTTTTCAATTCAAACATTCGGGAATATCAGCCCCAAAATGAATAATTATTAACTGTTTCAAGTCATTAGTATAAACGAAAACAGAAGTTCATAAGATATGTTCCATAAGCTTGTCACTGGCTACTGAGAGCTTGTCATGAAGTGACGGTAAGGTAACGCCTGGTGAGGCGTTGTCAGGGGCTTAGTACAGACTAAATAGGAAGATGGACTGCAAAACTAGCCGAGTGTAATCAGTTCTCGCTTCCGTCGTTCTCGAACCAGCTCGAGCTGTAAGTCTCTAGCATTACGAAGTATAGGTAGTGTCATACTTTGGGACCATATCTTAGAAACTTATGACGAAACTTAACTAACCTTAAGAATCGATACAAATACAACGATAAAATAGATAAATAAGACACTGATCTTTGACTTTTTAGAAAGTTGTACGATAGTAGAAAGCCACTGTTCAAAAAGATCACAATTTCACATAATTTTATAAGTGAATATATGGAGAAGATTGTTATATCTTAAATGCTGGTTGTAAAGCGTAATGGCTTTATTGTTTACTTAATTACCTCAATAAAAAGAAAGTATCTACAGCGTTAGTGCCTGCCATTAACCCTTTAATATGCCATGTTTGTGTTGTGTCCCATAAATCCGATGAATTAACTAAACATCTCCGAAATAATTCAATTTATTTCACATTAACTTTAAAATAGAATTCTTTTAACATACCGATGACATTATTGCCGTCTACTATGAATATGAAATAGAAATGCGATAAAACTATCCAACACAAACTTAAAACTCTCATGCCATCCAAGCAAGTGATACGCTGCCCAATGACCGAGTTCTGATTGGTCGAAACTGGAGACAGACTTGACAGACTTTTCAAAATGGAAAAACTGATAAAAATTCCTAAAAAAAACGTCGTCAAGTAATTACAACCCACTTCCAACGAGAGCCAAGTCATTACTACAGAATACCATAAATAAGTCTTCTCCAAGTTCTTTCGGAATATTGCTCATTTTCGGACAATTTGTCTTTGACATTTTTTACTTCGATTTCTTCCTTAAAACATTTACACGTGTCGAGAATAGTTCCAAGTGCGCAGAACAACAATAAGATGGTAATTACGCATCTAAAAAGAAAGAAAGTGGATTACAAAATTATCTTCTTAAAATTTATACGAATAAATATTTACAAGCAAGCTATGGAAACAGGTTCTAATTTTGGTTCTTCCCAACAACGCAATTCCATTTTTAAATCCAATGGGAGTTTAAGGTTAAGTAAAGACGTGCCTAAAAACGTAGATATTTAAAATTGCAATACAATATATAAACTTGGAGATTTATTTTATATATTTTAAAGATGATCCTCACTTAAAAAATTGTTTCCAATTTCGTTGATTGACGCGATTGAACAATTTGAAGGCAAACACAAACCAAACCTGACTGGCAATACGAACGTGAATTGCAAGTTCAACGTACAATACTTGTTGTGATTTGAACTCAAACACGAGTCATAGTCGCCTGGCCAAGCCAGTGCCCCTTTTGAAATTGAACTCGGAAGTTTTCCAAACGAATCAAACGCTAGAAAATTATAAAAATATCTTAATTTGAATTGACATTTTCCGAAAGAAATACACACGACTTACCGCTTTCTAATCGCCCCAATTTCAAGGAATTCAAGGTATCACTTACGATATTAACACATTTTTCGTTTAAAATGTACTCCGCTGTATTAGTTACAAGCCCTAAAAATGGTTTCACTTCGTTGATTTTGTGTAGAAATTGCTGAAGTACATTTTTAAAGAGTTTCTCGTCGGTAAATCCCAATACTGCAAAGGCGTTGAAGTCCGAACACTCGACATGAAACCGCGATGAAGCAAGTACCCATAATATTGTTAAAATTAAATTCATTTTAAGATTTATCGAGACAATAATTTTTATTTGAACTAACGCGTAACTGTTTCGTACCAAACTGATTTTATAAAGTGCATTTCACTTCCTGCAAACATTGACGTAATTACTGACAGGTGTTTTCATGAGCTATTTTTTTGAGGCGTCGAAAGCGTTTATGTATTTTAGAATTTTCGCGCTGGTGTCTGTTAAATCAGGTACACCAATATAAAAGGACTCGATGAGTTCAAATGTTTTCTACACCTTACGAATTTAAAAGGGGAAACGATTTTTAACCTGATGTAAAATTAACTTAAAGGTGGTTCTGAGAAGTACTAATTAAAAATAACGAACAAAACATCATCAACATCATCTTCTACTACTTCTACTACTACTTCTTCTACTACTACAACTACTACAACTACTTCTTCTACAACTACTACTTCTACTACTACTACTACTACTACTACTACTTCTTTTTCTACTTCAACTACAACTACTACTACTTCTTCTACACACCAGGTTAAACTAATAGCTCATCATATTTATATACGATGTCGCTAAAAAAGGGTTATCTCGGAAAATTTTCGTCTCAAACGTCTCTCACAATATAAATGATTGTCCTTACTCCCATAAAATAAACTAATGCTACTAGGAAATTGGAAATTTTCATTTGTAGCTCTCTATTGCTCTAGTGCGCTTATTATCAAGTGCGTTTACACTAAACTTTGGAATTTAAAATGGAAAAACATCAATAATTGATCCAGTAACTAGATGGTAAAATGCTAAGAACCACAGTTTGAAAAACAGCGAGTTCTTTCAAACTTGGCGTTTCTTCCATGCAGCAGATTTTAAGTGTACTTTTAAGTTTAAAACAAAAACTATATATAATGCTCTCGCATTCCTCGCAGACTCAGCTAGACTTAAGTTTTAACATATGTGAAAAATGCATTATTCATTTTGTTAGACGAGCGCGACTTTAGTCAGGGTTGATTGTCACTGAATATAACGTTCATTGGATTTATTTATTATAAGGTTTTTCCGGGACAAATGAAGTTGGCAACCCGACAGATTTAAATTTAGCTTTTTTTGTCGGTGTGCGTCAGGCTGGTGGTAAGGATAACCACGGTTGAAATAGTCTCTAGTCAGATAAGTCAGTCAGTCCGCTTTTAGATGTAGCCCTCTTCGCAACCTCCAAAAATCCCTCTAGCTCAATCTTTTCTTCTTTCCTTCTAAAACAATGTCCTAACTTCTAAAATATTTAATTATCCTTATTTAAGATTAAGTTAAAATAAAACGCATTTATTATCTTTCTCGCAACTTTATAAAAAAATTTAATTGTTTAAAAAATAATGGCAAATTTATTGTTAAGTTATTTGAAGTAAATTTCTCCAAGAGAGGAATTTCAACAACTTCAAAGTAAAAGAAGAAAAAAAACCCCGAATTCGAACGACTCAAAGATGACCGCAACCGTTGCAATACCCGCTATGGGTTTGACCAAAAGTTTCGTATTGGTCACCCTTACCACCATTGTCTGGGGATGTGGTTTCGACTTTTTCGGACCAATTCGTGAAATACTATACTACAAAAGTAACAACAAACACAAGAAAGGTCTGTAGTAGTTGCTATAAAGTTACTATTTTCGGTGTAACGCATGAATATTTTAGACCTAATCCATAGAATCTTTCAGCATCGTTAACTAAGTGTTTAGGATGGGTATTTGGTTTTGGTTTTTTTTCTGGGGTTTAGCTCGGGTAGAAGTCCTGGAATTTGGTCTATTTTACGAATTCCATAAGTAATGTTTCCTTTGGGTGAGGATTCGCTGTTTCGCGTTAGTTTCTTTAGCCTAACTCGAAGTCCATTTTTCGAAGTAGAAGAACCCAGTACGAAGTTGGTAATTGTTGCATTAGAAATCCGGGTTTTTCTGTGTTAAACTGTACCCACTTTGAGGTTGGAATTAGTTTCATCATGCTTATTTGATATTCCCTTCTTTGTGCCTAAAGGTCATGGAGTAAACCTTTAACCCGCAAAAAAGAGAGGATGAAGAAGAGCGATAGAACGTACGATGCTCTAAGAGTCATTTTATACTTCCGGCATACGCGCTCGCTCTGATTGGTTGAAACATGGTGTACCAAATATTGGAAGGAAGAGAAAGAACTCTTAAAAAGCCCTGCCAAATGTGTTAGCTTGCTTCTACTCCTCTTCTTCATACCCTATATGATGGCAACAAGATGCTAATGATTTCCTTGAGGAAAGATAATCTTTCCAGGGAAATTATCCTTTAAATGACCCCCCGTATCTCTTGTAAAAACCTTTACTTCGACTAATGAGCTTCTCCCTCATCTTAGAGAGGGTTTTTTGCATGAATGTTTTCTAAACCGTTAGGTTGAGCTGTTCTTTTCACCAGGGAGAGAGGTTACGTGAGGTTTTGCCTCGAACCATTTCGGAATTCCGTTTTTTTTATATCGTTTCACGCGACTTTCTTAAAATAGATGACTAGATCCCGCGCTATTGGCGTACTCGTGTCTCCCTATTTTTTTCTTAGCTTGAGAAGGAAACGGCGCGAACCGAGATTCCCGAGACATGGGTGCTACGTTGGGTTCATCTCTAATATGGCTTTGCGTTCCCTGAACCAAACGCTGATAGGGCGAAACTAGCTGTAACCGGAATAACTCTATACGTATAACATTAATTACCCATACCAAACTTCGGCTACGAGTCGGAAAACGTCAAAAAGCATTGCGAAGAAAACATTTTTTTGTTGCTTATGTAAAAAGGAAACGCTCCATTTATGTCATCGGCGACGTTTTAAGAACTTGTTTATAAATATTAACCTAATTACGCGTATAATTATGCTTAAAAGTAATTATAGGTACCGTAGTTACACCTTTTTACCTTCGTAATAATTGAAATTGTGTTTAAAACAAGTGCTTTTACTTTTTAAAAATATTCAAATTCCATGCCCCTGTTTATTACGTTGTTTCATATCCAAACCGCTAGATGGCGCTAGGAGTAAAGGTGATGAATAAATGGCGGGTTTATTGCGCGCATTTCAACCGCTGACGTCACGTTTAGCGGGTAGGGCAAACCGTGCGTGATTGTGGAGATCTATGAATCTCTTTCTTTTGAATCGTATTGCAGTCGCCGATACGGCTTCGTTAGAGAGTGGTGTGACGAAATTTCGCGCGTCTAGACTCTTGATGTCCATGTGACAGTGTGTTTTATGTCTATAATTACTCTAAATTACCCAGTCTTAATTATTAACCGTGCATCGCTTAATTAACGTATTTTCCAGTGAAGTTTACGCGTTGCCGCGTCCGTTGCCTATCTCTGTCTGAACGTGGATTATTTAGGATTTTAATTAAATTAATTGGGAACTGATGAACCGCCTTCGGGCAATTTTACGGTCTAATGGATACCAAATCAACTCCGCCACCCTTAATAGCCGGGGAGCTATGGTATAATAATAAGGCATTTTTAGGTGAGTTTAAAATTATGCAAATTTGATTCTACACCTACTTGAGAGCGAAGTTGTCGCGATTAAGACGTGTTATTATGCGAATTTTGAAATAACATCTATGACTTGAAAGATAGACCAAACCTTTTTGAAAATTTCATGTAACATCTATGACTTGAAAGATAGACCAAACCTTTTTGAAAATTTCATGTAACATAGTTGACTTAATGACGTCAGTGCTTTAATGGAGGATAAGATGAGGTTGGGGTCAGGTTACTAGGGTTAAGGTTTGTCAGGTGAGAATTAAGTTTTGATTAGGATAGGGTGAGTTTCGGTTTGGTTTATGTTAGGTTCAATATGAGGTCAGGTCGCCCTATAATGAATTCACGAAATGATTTGACGTCACCGGCCTAATTTTATAGGCAATAAAATGCTCTGAATGAATGAATGAATGAATATCTACCTCCAAAACTCTAAATTTGGTGAAACAACTACGCTAATTTATCGTAGCATGGAAAGGAAAACGTGTTGGTTTTTTGTGGGTAGTTGTATGAGTCATTTATCAGTATATCAGAGCGCGTGGTAGGTATGTTTTCGACCTACAAATTTAATCCACAATGAAATTGGTAGCCCCGTTACCCTGTTTATTTAATGTATTGATAAACGCCTTGACGTCGGAAACTAAACCAACGAGAATAAATTGTAATGAATGTAATTAATTATCCAGGAAAATTAAATCCCAAATAATGAGTGTTAAAGTTTCCCATCTGAGTTTCTAATAATGAAACTTCTTGGAATGGATTTTGGGCAAAAACATTGGAAAAGAAGGGAAAACACTTTAGGGGGGGGGGGAATTACTAGACGGGGGAATTCGAAGGAAAAGAAGTTCACGGCTTCTAAAATCTCTTTTAGAGCAAGTGAAGGAAACTTGGGACGCCCACTGGTAGGGGGCCCAAACACCACTCACTCTCGCGTAGTAGCCAGAATATAGCCAACTCTCTTATATTGTATATATAATGGAACTTTCGTGGATTCCTTCAAAAAACGTTTTTAGTCTGAGTGTCTACCATGATCAAAGTCGGGGATGTTTTAGTACAAGGCGATAAGGGGAGAGAGACGCTCCACGCCCTAACCTGTCATCATTTCCAGTTGAAAAAGAAAGCACAAACCTTAAGAATAAGAAGGGAGCATGCATGCATTTTCCTTGAATTCGAAATAGAAAGAATGTTGACATGGCTCATCGGTTTGACCTAACCCTAAAATTATTTATCCATAAGAGGAAGCTGGGAAAATGGCACATTGCGTTAATCGCGCGTTTAGTTTTAAACTATGGAAGGTAATTGACTGCTATTTCCACGCAATAGCAATCGGAAGCCATGCAAAAAAAAGTATTGGATAACCTCGGATAAATGTTACCATCCGTTGGGAGCTAGAACTCCGCTAAACTAAAAAAAATAAAAAAAATACACCCCACTGAAACCTTACTAAGAAAAAAGACTATAACCAAACCATTGTGTACCTACGTTCTTCTGTACTCCCCAAATTCTCCCTGACTTGGATTTAACTATAGGTTTAGCTATGGAATTTTTTTTTATCTTCTTGATAGTATACAAAAGGTGGGCTTACTACTGGTTATATTCTATATTATTTTTTTTTTATATTCCCAAACGTTCCGTCCGTAGCTAGTCTCCCCCTGGTCTCCTCGTCGGCTCTACGTATAGATATATCCTATGTTATTATATGCAAAAATTGAAATATGGTCGTATGGTATTTTCCCTAAGTCTATTAATGCTAAAAAATAGCTGGGGAACTTTGCAATACGCAGTTAGTTGTACCTAGACCTTTTTTTCGTACAAAAAGGAGCGGGAAGGTAAAAACAACTTTTAGTTGCAGTAGGTCTATGAAGCGCCAGTTCGAACTTGTAGTATGAAAAACTTTTAAGAAGTAATATAATTATTAGAGCAAGTTGTGGTCGTCTGTCCATCCGGGAAACACTCTTTTATGTGTATGCATACGATGAAGTCAGTATATAAAGAAATTTTCCTCAAATGTCAGCTAAGAAGATAATTATTTTCTTTTTAAACTAAATTAAACATCACCGAGATCAGTTATAATTAAGTTCCGCCACCAACTTGCTATGATTTTGAAAAGATGACATTAATTGAAAAATTTATAAAGCGAGCAAGTAACTTACGTTTGATTTGATTAAAATCAAAATTACAAACAGCTTCAGGAAATTATTTAAAATTAAAAAAATAAAAAATTAAGGTGTAGTACGAACGCGACTCTAAACTCTGCATATATTTTTTTTCTGCAAAGGTTAATGGCATAGCTAGCGTCTCCCCGCCGTCTCTGTTTTCGAGAAAAAATTTAAAGTTGAAACTGTGCATATTTTCCCTTCTTTGGATTTTGTTTCTCAGTTTCTCAAATATGACATTGTAGATTCCACATTCTACATCGTATAGAAAACAAAAGCAAAACGTCGTGATTTATTCTTTTCTGTTTTGTTTTAATATAAAATAATAGTAGGTCTAGGTATTGCAAGGAATTTGATATACAAACGGGCCCAGCCTACTGTTTCTTTGTTTAAATTCCTTCCTAGCAGTTAGCTAGGGCTC
Source organism: Phalangium opilio (assembly GCF_054372755.1). Classification (NCBI taxonomy): domain Eukaryota; kingdom Metazoa; phylum Arthropoda; class Arachnida; order Opiliones; family Phalangiidae; genus Phalangium; species Phalangium opilio. The sequence goes on from NW_028324155.1 coordinate 3,820,473, forward strand.
TCCCCCAAAAAAAGACGTTCCCTCATTATTTAATGCCAAAACTAGATTCCGTCATATTTAATTACGTTCTTCCCCCATTGGGTCCCATCATCCATCCACGATTTCGTATGAAATAAATTAATGGTTTCGTAGCCCCGATGCACCCTTTATGGAGAAAACAAGAGAGAAATATAGCCCTAAGGGTTGAAGAAACGCCGCGCACCACCCTGTTACCAAACGTAACCTTTCCACAGTCTTTGTCTATACGCATCGACAATGATATATACAAGCCCTTGAGTTGTTGCCATGATATATATCTTTTCTATCTCGTAATATGCCCGGACGTACAGTACATCGTCATGATTTAAGAATAAACCGCGTACTACCATCATAAGATACGTTCCATAAGTTTGTCACTGGGTACTTTGAGCTTTTCATGAAGTGACAACGTAGGTCATAGATTCGAGGTAAAGCGAGGGACGCCTGGTGAGGCGCTGTCAAAGGCTTAGTAATGCAGACTAAATAGGAAGATTGATTAACCACCAAGTGTAGTACTTCAATTCTCTCGAAGTAACTCGAGCTGTAAGTCTCTAGCATTACTAAGTATAGGCAGTTATACTTATGGTACATATCTTATAAACTTATGCTACCATTTATATTTGAAAGAGGAGTGTTATGAGTCTGACTATGGTATGGTTAGTTTTATAAACGTGTCCAGAACTGGTTTACGGAATACACGTTGCCGCAGACTAAAGTTTTTTTATTTTTGGGAAAATCATAATGCTAGTGTTTTTAAAATAATATGATAAACGCCAAAGTTAAGGGAGGCTTGTAATGCAGTTTAATCCCAACGTTTCATCTATCTTTTCTTTTGTTGTTGTTCAGTTTTCTTTTTTTGACGGTTTTTTTTTCCTCTTCAGTATAAAGATTAGTCTACAAAATGTCTAGATACCTCTGCCTATTCTAGCAGAATTATAACCTGATAAAGATTAGCTTAAGACTGACTTTGACTTCTTCAGTAAATAAAGAATTAAGGTTTTTAACTTTCCCCTCAAAATGTCCGGGCCATTAAACTTGGTAAACAATCGCGATGGTTAAAATAGATTGTAATCGACTATATGGAGACCTACTCCCGCCTTAACTTGACTCCCATGTAATATTGTATTTATTCAACCGAAAATATAAACGTTGTCCCGATAATTTCTCGCTAAAAAAAATAAATAGTGAATTTACGGAATGTAGGACCACCACAAACCGATAATAAACAAAGAAATATGACAAGTGTTTGTCAGTTTTTGTTTTTTGGGAACCTTTTCTAAATACAAAAGGAGGAAGGAAATTCTTTTAAATTTACAAAGTTTTTTCATATTGATTTTTATCGATGTGGAAAACCGCGAATTTATTATAAAATATTTTTTGTACAATTATTTTTGTATTAATATTTTCGTATAACCTGGAAATCGTTATCAATTGGTGCTAGTTTAATTTACGCGCATGAATGTATTCCAATATCCCCTGATTATTTTACAACGTTAGTTGACTGGAAACTGCAGTTCAATTCATATTGAATTAATTTAGGTTTGGTTATTATTCAGGGTGAGAACTATTTTCGCTTTCTTCAGAATTTATCTATATATGTATTTTTTTTTTAAATTTTTAAATTTTTTTGGCGTCTATAATTTATGCTGTACGTCTCTCTTAATTATATCCTTAGCACCACCCTGCCATGCATCCCTACGGGATTTTCATTCTAAATTGCGAAGGATTACGTATAAGCGTTTACGTGGGAAATGATATTATTCTGGTATCGTCATTAGTTTTTGCCAGAAGGACTATAGCGTCTTCTTCTTCGTTTTCGTCTTACATCTTTATCGCTGGGAGAGTTATAGAGCGGTTAGTGGGAGGGTCCCTATACTTCAATAGATTGTCATTGAACGTTTAGTTTACTCCCCACGGTAAGAATTAATATTACCTCCTTTTCGTATTATTACCATTTTGAACAGGTGGAAGCCATGGTTGGAGGATTGTTTTGGGATGGGTTTTAACGACGTTAATGTTGCGGAAGGACGTTTCAAACTTAACTTTCCATTTAAATAGAAGAATCTGAGGTGAAAATCAGGATTCCCGATTTGTGACTGGGCATAGGAGATTTTAAACTATTTTAGGAGATATTTTGAGGTTTTAAAACTATTTCAGAGGACATTTTGAGATCGTTAAACTATTTTAGGTGACATTTTGAGATCGTAAAACTATTTTAGGTGACATTTTGAGATCGTAAAACTATTTTAGGAGACATTTTGATATCGTAAAACTATTTTAGGAGACATTTTGATATCGTAAAACTATTTTAGAGAGACATTTTGAGATCGTAAAACAATTTTTGGAGACATTTTGAGATCGTAAAACAATTTTTGGAGACATTTTGAGATCGTAAAACAATTTTTGGAGACATTTTGAGATCGTAAAACAATTTTTGGAGACATTTTGAGATCGTAAAACAATTTTTGGAGACATTTTGAGATTTTAAAACTATTTTCCCAGACATTTTGAGATTTTAAAACTATTTTCCCAGACATTTTGAGATTTTAAAACTATTTTCCCAGACATTTTGAGATTTTAAAACTATTTTCCCAGACATGTTGAGATTTTAAAAATAATTTTCGAAGACATTTTGAGATTTTATAATTTTTGGAGACATTTTGAGATTTTAAAATTATTTTCGGAGACATGTTGACAGTTTTAGCAAGTATCTTAACATATTCAATCAGTTGCACTTAAAATCGAAATTTCACCGTAAGAATGAATATATCATAATGAGTTCAAATTTATTGCTTGTCTGATTAGATTAATATATATATATATATATTTATTAAGGTTCTCCAATACCTATACTATAATGTCTGTTTCCATCTTTAACGTAAAGTGACTAATAACCCGGAGATAAGACCTTCTATTCATTATCCCATTTTGATAAACTTTATGACATTAAAATACCACGAAAAAAAAAAAAAAAAAGAAATCATCTTTAAGTCTAATGGAACGATAAGCTTTTTTATGACATCGCGTCTTTTAAAAAAAATATATATTATGAAGGAATTTTGGTAGGGGACCCAAAATTGCGATAAATGCGACACGCCTCTTTCTAATTAAGCATAACACGATGCCGCTAAAATGTTATCTTATATACTTATTTCAGTATAGTCGCTTATTATACTGTATACAAGCGTATATCGCGACTTCTCGGGGCTACGCTAGATTTGATATGGGAAAAACTATACGCTATAATTAATAAGTAATACTTTATTGTGGTCTGAGAAAAGAAACCAAAGGGGTATATATGTTCCTTAATGATACCCTGATTTAATGGTGTATGTAAGGTACGTAGTAATGAATTTTCGATGAATTTCATTCCGAACAGAATTTAAAAAGAAAAAAATATATATATAATACACCAAGGGGCTCATTAACTAACGAATTATTTAAAGGGAATATGTACTAAATTTAAAATTTATTTTTATTTAATTTTTACCCATAGATTTGGGGGTAGGGTCAAAGGTTATACTGTTGCTAATGCCAAAAATTAAGTATTTGAAAAATAAGTTTTAAATTTGTTTTATTATTCAAATTAGGTATGTATTTTAGAATATTGACGTTTTGCATTCCCTTTATTATTTGGTAATTAGAATTTTACGGTTTACTGCTCGCAAGTTAATTTACAAGAAATGAAATAAAAAAAAAACGTAAAATATATATTTTTCCTGACTACCCTATTGTTAATTGCTCGCTGCAAGTGTGATATTACCCTCCAAGGGTTTTTTCATTAAACACTGATCGTGGACCCAGTTTTAAAATATACAGTTTTTTTATTATTTTTTTTTTTAATATTATTTTATTTTATAAATTATTTTCCTAAGGGCTCCTATATACATTATTGAGTAGCGAGTTACATCACGTACAAATAAGCTTTAATTATGTCCTTTAAACTTATTATTTCTTTTTTACTTTGAATCCCCCTATTATTTGCGTAGGTTGAAAGTTAAGTTAAAAACATTTATAAGTTTGAAATAAATTCAATATGTCCATTTTACTTCAAGATCCTTAAATTTAATTTAACTTGCCTTTAGCTAAATCGTGAGAAGGTCGGTCGACACTCTCGAGAATCAGTTATTAATACCGAGGGGCTGAACACTATTTTATAATTATTTTGAAATTTAATTTCATATTTCTCAAGGTAGAAAATTCTTCGAAGTTATTAGAGAAATCGACTTAATAATCGTAAATATTATTTATGAACTAAAAAAAAAATATTTTTAGAAATTAGTACAACGAAGCGGAAATTGAAGTTGACAACCCCTCGGTTATAAAAAAAATGTGAGCTCGAATTATTTCAAATTTTAAATGCAGCCAGCACCCACGGTTTTTCAAACAGGTGTGCCCCACTATAATATTAAAACCTTTCAAAATGTGTTAAAAAACGTTGTTAATATACATCTCTACGCGTTTAAATAGCTGGGTTGTGTTGCGTCTCAAGAGGTAGAATTGAACTGAAGGTTTATTATGAAAGAAAAATATTTTCATTTTCTTTTTATTCAGGTAACCGAAACCGTTGCTTTTTCCGTCGTACGTTTTTTTCTTCCAACCCTGCAAAGTTTTACGCTTCATTACTATATATTACTAACCCGAGGACAGTATCTGTAGTCCGTAATTATGGCTTTAAACTAACCGGTTTCGTACTATAAAAATTAATGACAAGTTGTATTGACCCTAACCTAACCTAAAAGGTAACTGAATTTATCCCCGTTGATAAGTATGAACGAAGATAAAATGAAAAAAAGGTACGTGGGTTTTCGGGTATGTTATGTTCGGTTCTTTGATGGTTTTTCTACGCTTAGTAATACGTGTAACTGATTGCGTATCACCCCAGTCAGCCATGATGGTCCCCCTCTGTATCGTCCTACACGAAAATTTTTACCATTTCGCCTCACGCTGTACGAATATGCCACCTACGTACGTTACGTTTGTCTATACTCTCCTTGCTTTTCCGTGTGTGCCCAAGTTATACTCTATTTTGCGTTTTAAATTTGCTAGTTTTGGCATAGAGGATATACAGTAGAGGAGTAGATAGTTGTTGTGTTGACTTTTTGTTAAATCTTTTGGAGCTACTTCCGGATGTGCACTCTGTTTCTTCGTAGACACGTGGTTGGTTATCTTTGTTCAAATATCACCCTCCACCTCCATAGAGTAAAGCGGACGACATTTTCAACCAATAATGACGCGTCTTGTACAGAAGGTAATCAATCATCCAATGGTAAAAAACCGAAAATGAATTTAGTAAGAATTATGCGAGATATTCCCTTATGTATTGGTAAAGTGTCTACTCCTCTACTGTGTATACTCTATGATTTTGGTGACGTAAAATGGTACTATGAACGTCTGAGTATCCTAGTAATGTGGTTTTAAATAGTACGTATTCGCGGAAGCCATTTTTATTTTTTTACAGAAAAAAGATCATAGTTTGAACTTTCTATTTATAATTCTTCGAATCCACTTGAGTCAAATTTTATCGTCACGAATTTTTGAAATTCTAATATGAATAGTTTTTCGAATATTCCGCAATACCTAGAACTCATTTGAAACCCCATTTAACAACATTCTTGGAAATATTGAGGTAATTCTTGCTATCGTCTATACTTATCAGCAGGGGCTCGAAGATGGGGAGCTACCATACCTTGTCTCAACGTTAAATTGCAAGAAATGCCGTAAATTTTCATCTGCGAGGAAGTTTTTATTTCTGTTCGATTTGTCAAGCTCGAATTTTACCGTTGATAATTTTATACTATATACTCTATACTCGGTAACTTATTGTTCTTTAAATGGTTTAGCCAAGTCAAGTCTCACGTAATCGACCTTAAATGAACATTTTAAAAATCCTGAATTTAGTTAGGAAGCTAACTAGTGTCTTTTATTTTGTTCTAAATTCTTACACATTTATTTTAAGTTGGCTCAAAAAAGCTTAAAAATTACGCGTGAAAATTATATACTGTATATAATATGAAGGCAGAACTCTAGGACTAGAATTTTTGAGTAGGTTTCGCGTTTTATTTTGTTTGGGAAAACCCCAAGAAGGTCCTAGACACCCACAACTAAACGAGACGTCACCTCTAAGTCATCATTCACAACTTTTTTTTCTCGCGGTTTGTTTTTAATTTTTTGTTCTCCCCTTTTCTTTCGCTATAGCCTTGCCACGAGCGCGTGGTTAGCGTTTTTAAATGAAATCTGGAACACTATTTCTTTCATAAAAGAAGTCTTAGTTCATAAGCTGTGTCCTACGCCATAAAATACTGTATATAATAAAGAAACGCGTGGTGGATTCGTTTACGTTCAGAACAAAATCCAGACCTTGAAACGTGATATACTTGAAAAAAAAATGAATAATAATTCAAGAAAAACTTGGGACTGAACATGTTTGATATTAAATTAGGTGGAATTTGTATTCACCCCTTTTGTACGAAACTTTCTTTTATAATATTTACCGAGTGGTACTCTATAGTTATTTAGGATGTTTATCTTTATTGGCCCGTGAAGGAATGGTTTTTCCCTTTGATTATTGAAGTTCTATCGACTGAAATAAACCGCGCAAAAAATATAAATGATCAAATTAGAATGCGTAAATTCACTTTACGCGCAATTATGTAAAATTTTATTTCGGAAAAACGTATGTCTGTCTCCAAAACCAAATAGCCTGGAGGATAATGTAATAGACGTATGCATGCCAAACTCTATGGTTATTATAAAACACGGAAAATAATTCTAAAAGATGGAGTAGAGAGAGAAGGAGATAGACACAAAGGAGGGTTTTAAAATTTACGACTGGTTTTTTGTTGTCACGGGATTTTGAATTTACTGCTTGTAAACAGGTAGAAAAGATAGATACCTAGCTAGCTAGCTAGCTAGCCGGTTGCTAGGGGTATTGTAATAGACGTAAAACCTTTGTCCAAGCCACTCGTACCCGTACTATAGCTGTTGTCCATAGTCCGCTAATAAAAATAGCTAGAAGGCAAGGCAAAATAAAAATTTACTTTTTGGTGAAATAGGTGTTCGCGTGCTGTGCTTGGGTAAGTCGAAAAAAAAAATCTCTGATCCTTCAGGCGTGATGTGATGTTAATGCACCCCTCCTATTTGGCCAAAAAAACGGTTCCTTTCCCCTAAATATATAAGAATAAGGTCGGTCGACCCTGCATGGTCGAAATCTGTCTGCTGTAGCCACGTAAATCAACGATTACCAACCTTGGGTTCGTGAACCTACACGAGTTAATACCATGGTAATACGTAAATACGAACACAAACGACTGTAGCAGCGGTGCGGTGACTTTAAAAGGAACCTAGCTAAAATATCAAAATCCGAAAATCCCCGAACCGGCTTAATGAGAGATTTAGGACTAAACAATTATTCAGGATTTGTTGCTTAGTTTCTTTCAAGAGTAGTGACATAACCGCAGTCTCTGCTGTGTTTATTTTCTATGGCGTTTTAACATTGGGTGCTGTTAAACCGTAACTTTTATAAGGAAATGTTGGCTTTTTCTTTTTCTTTAAAGGCCCCTAAATACCATTTCATTTGTTTGGGGATAAAGGGGGCCCCCCGCGTCTAATGAAAATTATATAATATAGCATAATAGATCCACGTGTTTGATTTACGAAATGTTTTGGGGAAAACAATGCTCCGTACGCTTTAGCTTAATTCGGTTAAGTTTTTAAACCTAAAAGCTTCTTGGTTATGAATTATGTTCCCATTGCCGGACGGGTGGTTTAGTTAGTTGTTTCTATATAATAAACTGTATTCTTTTATATAATATCTTTCCCATCCCGTGGCTGGTTTTTCGTGAAAAGAGAGGGATATGAAAATATGAAAAAAAATAAAAAGAGAGAGAAATGGAAATTTTTGTAGAGAGGGGGCCATCCATAACTTAACCGCATTTCTGACATATTTACGTCTATTTTACTTTCACTCCCACTGTCTCCCTATAATACAAAAGTACAGGGTGTTGCTTTAGACGATTTCGAATCGTAAATGTTCTGACGTTTTGTCGTCCGGACCATCAATGTTTTCGAGTTATGTTTGGAGTGTTTTAATTAATTTAAGCATTTTCTTTCAGTTTCTTAATTAATTTTAATACTCCAATCGTAACTTGAAAAGGCTGATCGCCTCGGACTACGAAACGTCATAGTAAAATACATTTTCGACTCCTTAAATCGCAAAAAAGAAATCCCCCTTAATTTCTGACATATCTTTTAGAAACACCCTGTATACTAAAGGGCCAAACCAGACAGTTTTCCTAGTGAAAACATCGTGAAAATATTTCGCGTGTGACTTCTGGAGTTTCCAAGTTTTCTGGAAACCTTGGGCCTAAATTTCTCCTTGCTGATCCATCTCACCCTCAGAGCTCTGTCCTGATGTTAAAGTAGCCCTCCTTTTAATTCTAAATAACATTCCCATAAAGAATAACCAACGGAATACGTTTATATCTACTGAACCTATAAAATGACATGCATCGTGCCCCTGAATTCTACCAAAATGAAAGAAACAAAATCAACACATGAAGAAAGGGGGGGTTCCCCCACCAACCCAACCTCGGTCGACTTAGGACCTGCGTGCTGCTGTTGGAATCAAATACTTTCCTCCACAAGTGGTCCACGAGTTAACATTAACACTCTGGATATGGACCAGCCGCCTAACTTTGATTTTGTGCATTATATATATTTTAAGCGTCAAAATATGGGGGGATAGATAGACTTATGTTTTGGGGACGTTGGGGCACGATTAGCTTCCGGCGTTTGGCTTTGCCATTTGCGTGTTGTTAATATCGCTGATCAGCCAAGCGGTATATATGGGATAGCTGAGAGAAGTTAACTTTTAGCGGCCAATTGACGTTTTAAACCGAACAATACTGACGCCTGATGAAGGATGGAGTGCCCATAGAGGGATTAGGATTTACAGAGGATTGGCAGAGCGGCCATATAACAACAACAATAAAAAAATGGAAAATAACTGCAAAAAGAAAAAAAAAATATAGTGGAAGTCCCGGTTTTTCGGCGTCTCTATAGTCTGATAGTATCGACGATATTCTCTTTTTTTTATTTGCGAAATAATGGCGCAAAAGGAAGCTTTGAAAGTAAATTGCTCTAATTTGGGGGAATAAGAAATTTTGGCGTAAGGCTCTCGTTGACTTATTTTACCCCTCAGGCCAAAAAAAAAATATCTTTTGGGGAGATTTTTCAAAAGCTCTTCTTTTTTAGATTTTGAAGAACGAGGTGTCGGATATTTTAATTTTTCTCGAAATGTCTGCCAGGAATAAATAAATCAAAAGTTGCCTAAAACTAGTATATGTACAAATGACTTATGGTTTAAAATCAAAATAAGTTAAGTTGTTAAGTGTCCGATACCTCCGCCTCGAATTGGAAGGCAGATACACGTAGGACTCCCCTTGAGATCGGTACCTTTTCAAACTTCTATTTCAATTAGGGCTGACTGCGTCTTTTCAGTTATGGCAAACGCATTCATTCTCTTTCTTCTGAGGTTGAAAAGAATAGAATCCGCGGCGACCCCGCGACTGAAAAGTTCTTATCTCTTAAAACCCCAAGGAAGATTGAAAACTCATTAGCTTTGTGCCCTTATAACGAAGTTTTTTGGTGTAATACAATGTCCGTCCGTCCGCTACCTGCATGCGCCAATTGACTACCAGACTCTTATCGAATTTCTTAACCTCCCAGAAAGATTCTCACGGTGTATACTTGATAGATAGTAGCGATTGATTGATTGAATTTATATCATTGAACCCCATTAAATTTTATCTATATTTTAATGAATATTGTTTATATTCTTTAAGATATTTAATTTATTCTTTTTGGGGAGTTTTACATGGTCAAGTGCGGATTTCAAAAACAAGACAACTTTTGTATTTGGAGCAATTATGTATCTCGGATAGTTCGATTTATTCCTTCTTGAAAAAATCTATAAATCCTAAATCCATTTTTAACGATGTTTATTTTGTTGGCGAAATAATTTAGATTAAAAACAATTAGCTATACATGTACATGTAAACGCGTAGCTACGTCCTTATAGTTCTTAAAAACCAGGAAATCTCGTTTCATAAAGTCGCGAGCTCAGTTCACCTTGAAAAAGTTGAAATCACAATTTGCTTTTTAATAATCCTCATTAACTATACTTTAAAAAGCTGGACAACAGATCCCAATCCAATACCTCGTCAAAATTCAATTTCAACTTTTCAAGAGAGAGCCAGAGAGACCGCTCTAATGACTAATTTTTAATGATTATGTTTGTTTAGGCGAGGTTCCATTTTTGCAGTTTAAGAGTTATAGAGAGGAAAATTATCTCCAATTGGCCATATGTCTAATCAGCGCCACTAGCGGATGGTCTGAAAACTACTCCCATAGAGTCTAGGTATATTTAAGAGGGTTTGCAGAATTTCCGCCAGGTGGCTCGAACGCCGCGCCATCTGACGGAAATTCTGCAAACCCTCTTAAATATACCTAGACTCTATGGGAGTAGTTTTCAGACCATCCGCTAGTGGCGCTGATTAGACATATGGCCAATTATTATTTCACGATGTTTTCAAATTATCTCGAGAAGTGGCGATGAATAATGAACGAAGTAGTTTTTGGCGACAGAAAAAGTGATTTTTAAATAAGTTTTTAAAACACAAATCTCTCAAGGTAATCTAGAGAGAGACTTTGAAGTGAATAGATTCGAATTCCCTATTGGTTACGTGTATTTGTATTAATAATTTTTGCCAGGTTTGTGTGGGGCTGACTATATTTGTTGTCAGTGTCGCTTGACACAACTGTTAAAGCAAGGTTACCCATTTATTTCTATTCTGACACTGTAAATTCATCAGGCAATTTGAAATTATGTATTTCTGCCCGCCCTTTTTCTCTCAATGTTTTTAATGATTCTGTCTTCAAAAATTAACCGCTTAATTATAACGGGAGCTGGAAAAAAAATAATCCTAGATTCTTATAACAATGGGTGTTATGTAGCCACACCGCGCCAGGCAACAATTAACGCCGGAATGATCTTTGGATTAATTTTAAAGGTCACGGTCCATGTTGTATAATTTTCCAGGGGGTGCATACATATCATTCCCGTACGGTTAGTTTGAATTATAATTTGTTAATTAAACTCGGTCTTCGTTTTATTTTTATCCACTTTAATTTGATATTAAAGCAATTAAATATTTGATCCAGTTTAGATAAATTTTGGGTTTTTCCGTACATGGACCAGCAAAGAAGTAATTATTTTCTAGCTTTGAATTAAAAAAATTCATTACTTCTTCATTCGCCCACCTCTCTTTTACCGTTAGCATAAAATTTAGATTAACCTTGATATACCATAGAATCCCATTCTTTTTGCAGTCAATAAATACAAAATTAAATTTAAAATTAAAATTAAAATTAAGTTTTCTTCGTTGGCGTACATTGAAAGACCTATTAAACATTGGCCATGTTCCCAAAGGTGTTTTATTTTTTCAAGCCATGCAATCATTATATGAATTGTAAATTTCTATTTTATATTCAATCGAGGCGCCTAATCCATCTAATAATCGTGATCAAAAAACTGTCGGAATCGGAATATTAATATTGGGGCAGCCATTTAAGCTGACCTGTCGTGCGATAATGTTGTACGCGATACTAGTATCGTTACGGTCTTGTTTAGCTCGCTTAAACCTAGGTAAATCGATAATTAATCGTTGGTTCTTACCCGCGATAGTTCGAGGCGTTGATTATAAATTCACTAGTGAATAGGGGCGGAGTGTAAAAGAGTCGCATTCCCCGAAAAAAATGATGTATTTCCCTCTGAATTTTAATCGTTACTGAAAAGGAAACCTTCCAGGCATATTTTAACTAGAATTTACTAGCTTATTTTGTCTCTTTTCTTCAATTTTTTGTTCTAGACAGACACACCTGTCCTTCTTAAGTATATTTCTTAAATAATATCATAAGTTCATGAGATATGTTCCATAAGTTTATCTCTGGTTACTGAGAGCTTGTCATGAAGTGAAAACGTAGGTGAAACGTCATAGATTCTCGTAAAGTGACGCCTGGTGAGGCGATGGCAAAGGCTTAGTACAGACTAAATAGGAAGATGGAGTGTAGTCAATTCTCGCGTCGTTCTCACTCGAACTAGATCTCAGTAAGTCTCTAGTCTCTAGCATTACGAAGTGTCATTCTTATGGAACGTATCTTATAAGCTTATGATAATATCTTTAGCAAATATTTTGTATTTAGGCAACCCCTAAAATTGGGAATGATAATTTAAGGCGCGTGTTTATCGTGCATACTTTCGGTTAAGAAAAATACCCATTAACATTTAAATGCGAGTGAGCTAATTTAAATTCAAAGATTTGTTTCATATGTTAATTAGTTAGGTTGTTGAACAGCGCAAATCGTGCTCTCGCGTATACTGTATAAGAAAAGACATATACAGTTTCTTTTCAATTTTCTTCATTGATTACGGTTCTTGATAAACCCTTATCAGGAAGCGAAGGGTTTTAATTGTTTAGAAAAAAAAACATTTCGGTGCAGAGATTAAGGATAAAAGGTAAATTTTAATTAGATATTATCTCTTCAACCCTGGGTTCTTTCTAATTTAATTTCGGTACAAGAGACCCCAAGGTTGGTAACCCGCTTAAATTTAACCGTGAAAAGTTCACCGATGCCAGTTACTTAGTTGATGCTGAGCAGCCATGCGGTTTAACTTTTATTTATTTTTTATTTTTTTCTAGTTATTATTTATTATCTCAGTTACCCCTCATAGAGGGCCTTCATCGTAATTTTCGAAACTATGTAATTCCACAGTGATCTAACTTAGTATCACTTGACACTAAAGGGAATGCTTATGGAAGTTTGCGTTTTAATGCTAATTTGTGGACAGGTTTGGCTGTAACTTAGTAGATTAATGGAAAGGGGATGCAGTCACGTGGTAGTGGTAGAAGGGAAGCCTGTAGGGAAACTTAAAATAAGGCGGGTTTTATATAGTTTTTAATGGTATAAAAGCAGCAGAATTCCGGTCACAGATAAAAGAGAGCGCGTGGTTCTCTGTAACGGGGTTAAAGTTCTTTCGAGAACCTTTCCGTGCTTGTCCCTTGATTTTCCCAACTTTTATAGACAATTCCATAAATTATTTGCAGAGAAACCAACATACATGGGGGCATGGCCTGCATTGGAGTATAGAGTAATGGCAGTACTACGTACGCAAACGTCATACCCTTCTACCCCCTAATGGACGCGTACAGTATCCCTCTTACAAGAGCGCGCGCAGAGGGAGGGATACAGTCTACACCCCTCTCTACCACCACTAGTCTATTCTCCCCAGCTAGCCAACTCGCACTGCCTCTAGTGGTGCTTCATACCTAGAGGGATAATACCCCCAATGGCTGCCTCACCCTCTTTGTGTTGGGTACTATCTCTATGTAACTTCCAAAATAGTCTATAAAAGTTGAAATTCGCAGGCCTTTTCATAGGCGGTTGGCTCTATCTCTAAGCACGTCTTGTAATCGGCTCCAAAAAATTAATCGGGGTCGTTCGACGACAGGTAGCGTTTGTTTCGGTTGTTAACTCGTAGTTGAATAGCACCCAAAAACATGCATGACATGGGTGTGCTTTCTCTCTCTCCCTCTCTCGCTCCTCTAATTTAGTAGAGTTCATTGAATTTGGCGGATTTTTTTAAGGCGCGGTTTAGTGTAAATTACGAAACGTTGTAGTATACATAATTGCCCCTGTATTCGGGATAATATGGGAAGTTTGATTATTAAAGTTAATTTCAGTTCACGAATTAAAAAGAAACTTAATAATAATATATAACCCCCTTTAAATTTTAAAATTTTTTTTTTTTTTTGAGACTAATCGAAATTGTTTTATCGGTTATTTTCTGGAGTAATTATCCAAAAATTAATCACGATATATGTATTAATTGTCGGAACACGATCGAAGGGGCCTCATTTAGGCTTTAACCGACCGAGATTCGTGTCAACGCCTGGTTTTGGTTCTAGAATTTTTATTATATTTTTTTTTTCGTTGAATCGCTTGCTTTCGTAATGAGTCTTTCAAGACTCGATTAAAAGAGAAATTGCGGTTTCACTCGAAGGAAAGTTAAAAGAAAGCTGCTTCCAAAGAGAAAGTTTTAATCTCCCTGTGATTAATTAATTTTCTGTAGTTTCCTCTCTCGCTCTCCCTGCCTCTCCTCTAAAAAGAAAGTTGTTAGTTAAGAAGTAACAATTTTCCTTCACACTCTAGCGTGTAACGTAATTGGGAGCTTTGGCCCTTAGTTAAAAACAGGGGATGTTGTACGTCCTTAAATTGGTCTTAGATTAAATTAATTTAACGAGATTCTACTTAAATTAAATTCCCAGCAGAGGAAGGTATAATTTTTCTTTGCCATTAAATCGAAGCATCCAGGCGAATCTTTTGCGTTTACTTAAGTTTCGAATTCTTCTTTTTACAACATGGTGCATTGTGTCAGTGTTTTTTTCCCGTTCTCACGAAATTATATGCAAATTCTCTTTTTCTTTAACGATATTTAACTATTCTCGCTTTTCATCTTAAAATAAAAAGAAAGAAGAAATAAAAAACTCGTGATGATTCTTCGGATCTTTTTGATTTGTCATAAAAAAAAGAAGAAATAATTTTTGTTTTCCCGCTTGGGGCCCGCTAACTAGTTTTCTAACATTTAATACAGATATACTGTAGAAGAGAGAGAGAGATAGAAAATTGCTTATCTTAAATTTGGGGTTATCGTTTTTCGCCTTGAATAACTACTTTCGTCTTTTCCTTCCTTAATGCATTCGACAATAACATTTAATACACTTGAAAATGAAGGCTCACCATACTATACTCGTGATTACAGTCTTCTAACTCCGAAAACTAGAAAGTTGAAAAACCAGGTTCGCAGGGGGACGGCGGTGGTTGGTATTGTTTGATTCATTTCGTACTTTTGATGATGCGATGGGTAGAAATTGAGTTTCTCTTTTGACTTATCCAAGGAAGGATGAAGTATACAGTTTATTTCAATCAAAATGCCCGGTTTTCACTCGTATTGTTATATAGGTTGTTACTTTTCATGCCGCCATTTTAAAAGATGGCGACGATTTTAACCCTAAAAGCTATCATAAAGCTTGTCTAAAGGATATAACAAACCAGCTAAATACGAAATATTAATTAAATAGCTTGAAAGATACTGATATTGTTCCGGAATTAAGTTTATTTTACATTTATGGGCGCCATTTTTCAAGATGGCAACGGATTGAAAGAATATTTACCAAGGAGTACCTAATAGTTAAGAGTAACGTCTCTGCAAATTTTCAACGTTCTAAGTAAATAAGTTTGGACTGGGTGTTGATTATCAGCCAATAAAGTCAGTTAGTCAGGTCTTTATTCAGATTTGAATGTTTTTAAGGGTACACTTTCCCTTTACTTCCTTACATTCTTGTAATTCAGTTTTCAATTGGTTTAATCATAAGTGATATTACGTACTTCAAATTGGCCTACTCCGACGACGATGATGAAATTTCGAATTTCGTCCAGCTCTGCTCGAAATGTATTATTATGTGGGCAGAAATAAGTGTATATAAGAATTTTATGGCTTCGAGGGCTAAAAAAAACTGCAAACTCTCGCCCATAGAAATTTAAGATGCTGCGGCGAAAAACTGAAATAACATTCCTGTGAGTCACCATGGCTGTTCTGTTGTTAAAAAAGAAAAAGAAAAATAGAATAAGACGCGAAAAATCTAGTTAACTCCCAAAGTGTTAATACGTTGGCAAGAACGTAATTCTCTCAACGTGTTGGGGCCATTGTCTGTATATATATATAAATATATGATGACTTTGCCATGCAAAAACAACAACCTCAAGTTCTCAACCCACGGTTTTTGAAGGTCATTTGCATAATTTAACCTTGCGTTACGTAATTTAAAGGTGATACGTAAAATGCGAGAAAACACCCACAAAAAACATGTTACTTCGTGTCCCTTAGACCATAGTGTTATCTAGACACGTTGTCTCTCCAAGAAAAAAAAATCTGAAGCTACTTTACGATGTACTTCAAATTTTGGAATAGAAGTATGTTATTGGAAGGAAAACATTACTTCGATTGTACCAATTAAGTCGTATGATCATAGAGAATATAATGAAGAGGGGTAGAACGATGGTCTGCAGGAGTGTTCTTGTTTAGATCAGTTTATGGGAGCTTCATTGCAGTGTTTTATTACTTCGATTGTATCAGTCAAGTCGTTTGATCATAGAGAATATAATGAAGAGGGGTAGAACGCTGGTCTGCAAGAATGTTCTTGCTTAGAACGGTTACCTAACCCTCAATTTCCGGTATGCCAGCTCCATTTTATGCAATCCGAAAAGCGAGATTCCCCAAAGGTATTAGCTTCTTTTAGAAACTTCTAGTTACGAATATCAGGTTCTATTTGAATTCTATGACCTAACTATGCCTAACAAGCGTGCGATAAGATAGTATAATTTAACTGAAAACGCATTCGCAACACCGAAAAGGCTAAACGCAACGTTTTCTAAGTGTCTCCATGCCAACAAACACTTCAGGTCCTGCCTGCAGTTTTGTTGGGTTTCTTTCTTCATTTCTCTTTGCTTCGTGCTTTTAAGAAGATACTTGTAATTCGGATCACGGTTCCCTACTCGAATTCCCTTTGGGGTGTATTTGATCCTGCTGTCTCCCTCCTTATTTTCTAATATCTTTGGGCCTCAAACGGTGAGAACCGGTAGATTTGTTATAGGTAACGATAGGGGGATCACCATGATGGGGAACCCAGCCCCTTCGTCGTCACAGCTGGAGGGCTTTCTTTTCTATCTTTTTTTAGTATAATTATTAATTACTGTTGATATTTGGGGTCGGTCGTTTTTCGACCTTAATCACTGGAATCAACCCGTATTTGTTCAGGTTTTTACATAATTATTAACAATAGAGAGTTTGTTTAACCTCTATCTCGAAGTTTGAACTTTTATGCATGTGTATCTTTGAGGACGTGAAAATCCCTTGGTTTGAGACGCGTTACCATGACGTTTTTGACGCAGATGACGTTACCTCAGGAATAAATGGTAAAACTTTTACCTTTAGGCGTACGCGTACACGTAAACCACTTCTTAATAATATAATGAATTGATGCTTGAAAGGAAATCATTTGTCAAAAATTTTAGAAGTTGGCGGTGCTTGGATTTCGTGTCATTTAGAAAAGTTGCGGTATTTAAATAAATTTCGCCATATGGTATGGTAGCTTTATGTATTGTAGTATCTACTTGAAACCGACTCAAATCTTACTGGCAAAAAAATATATATATGTATTAAGAAACAGTAGCCCCCTGGTACTAGCTTTATCCATAGCCGTCTCAAAAAAAAAAATTTTGAGGTAATGTCTAAATACCCCCTAATGTGCGCCACCTAATCCTACATGTACCACGGTGGAAAAGGTCATCGCTTCCCGGAATGTATAGTTATCCAAGAATATTGCTACCAAACATACGATAGAAAGTATGTATTTTGCCGGAACTTTAATACAACTGTTATCACTACATCAGTTCAGTATTCATGGTTAGATTAGGAATAAATTCACGATGCACCGTTTAAGGCAGTGCAGATCAGGAAGAAATCGGAGACTTCGTCTTAACATTGCGTCTTAGCAATGATGTATGATCAAGGGTAATCCTCAAGACGTCATGTGTACAAAATGTTTCTCTCCAAGAGAAGATGACATCCGTAAAACTAAAACAGAAAAATCATTCCGCCCATATAAGAGGAAGAAATCTTAAAAAAAAAAAGATTTCGAAAAACAGATGATTATATTTTTTAGTTTACGTCAAAAAGAAAATATAAATTTTTTGACCAGTACGGACGGACGATTATTCAGTATTCTTCTGTCAAAATAACCAAAAACACTTTATATTTTAATATAATCTCTAAACCATAGGCTTATCTCCGTTTTCCGTTCAAAAATATGACCCCATTTTTATATACCGTGCTATAAAACAGTAATAAAAGAATTTTCTTTTTCGTGACCCCTCTGGGCGGTAACGTTACTGACCCGTGACAGGCTTAAGTTGTTCTTTCTTTTTTTATTACCTGTTATTTAATTTTTTTTTCTTTAATAAATAATTAAACTTTATTTTCCAAGAAGGTGCGAGATTACAGGCGCTAAATTGTACATTTTTTCAAGTTCACTGTGCAAGGTGAGCTTCGTTTTGGGTTTAATGGCCGGCCCATCCATCTATTTTTGTTGTTGTGTTTTTATTTCGGATCGTTAATTTAAGCCCACGTGTTTACCAAAACAACACCGTTTAAAATATATGTTAGAATAATATAAAGACTTGTATTAGTTATAATTTTAAACCTTTTAGAAGGTTTTTAGATTAGAAAAACGTGGTCTTTTATATTCAAAAATAATAAAAAAAAAAAGATTTAACTCTTTTTCTCCTATATGAACTTCCCAGTCAATTTAGCCTTTTCTTTTATCGGGTTTATTGTTTCACCGATTCACTCGATCACGACTCCATTAGAATTTTTTTTTTATTTTTTATTATGTATAAAAAGCACTTCGTGTTTAAGCGAAGGCTCCACTTGATTCCCCCTATTCGTGCTTATACAAAAACGGTAAACGAAAAAGACCGCTTTTGCTAATGGTATACAATCCCTCCTCGTATCTCTTTTAATAATAATATCCACGAAAAAATGGTTCACAAACGTGCCAAGCTATCGATTTTATAGGATTATTTCGAACTTCTTCTGCTGTAAAGGTTATTTTCTTTTTTTAAAGGGTAGATGAACCGTGTTGTGTTAGAAGGGTTAAGTCTTGAATACACTCCTACGTAATATGTTGGGGAAACACTAAGAACCTAGTTAATTATTCTTGAACTTATACCCTCTCTTTAATATAAATTTTTATCTTAAAATATATCTGGGAAAAAACCCTTTTTTTCTACCCCAAACTACACCACAATTACTCGTTAAATCCTTCAAATTATACCCATAATCTTCAAAGTAATTAGGTTTGAATTAAAATCCGTCAGCGCAGGTGGAACCCATTACACTAATAAGGAGAGTTCAACCAATTTCTTAGGCACCTGATTAAGATTTTTTTTTTTTATTTTTTTCCTGTATAAATTTGATATTAAAGTCGATCCGCAGGTGGAATTTTTAGAAAGCAAGGGTTAGATATAATATATAAGAATATATAGGAACTAAGTCCCATCCATTATTGCTATTAATTTCTCTCTCTCACTCTCTCTCTCTCTCTCTCTCTCTCTCTTCCCATATTGTTCAAGTTTCAAGTTGGCGCCTTTTGGGATTTTTTTATTTTTTACCCTGATCTTATCTTTGATATACTAGTGTTATGCTGCTCACGTTATTTCAACCATTTTTTGATGGTGGTAGACTGGGCTTCCTTTGGAGAAAAAGCCGTGACTTAATCGGTGTTTAAAGAAAAAGAAAATATTTCAGCTTTTTTATCTATTTGGCACTTGGCTCTCTTTTGGCTATGGAGAATCTAGTTCACCCCCGACGCTGTGTAATATCTCGGCGTATTAGGCTCGAAGTTCGTCCCCTTCTTATTAAGATAATGGTAGTGGCACGCACCAACAACTTAGTTTGTTGGCGATACCCGCGCTGTTTTTGAACCCAGCCTCTCTCTCTCTCTTACTTGAAAAGGTCGCGGTTCAAAGGTCAAATGCGAATAACCTTTACTTCCTTTAAAGTGAGAGGTTTTTTATGTTCTTTGTTTTAAAAATGTAAGTTATTATATTTATAAGGATGGTAAGTGTGCAAACTACATGGAAATGTGTGCCTAAAGTTCGTAAGTAGAAGTAACGTTACGTTAAGAATAGGAAATAGATTGAGGAAGTGGAAAATAATAGCTAATTAGCCCTTGATTTTAAACTTTAAAATCAAGGTCAAGGGTTACGTTATAGGGGGTGAAATCTGAATCGTACACAGGCGATTTTAACAATGCAATACATATGAGGATACATGCCACTTACACAAACATTCCAGGCTACTTGGAGCAGAAAAATACAGACTATACATTGTCAAGTAGTAGCCTGGCCTCCTTGTGTAAATGATATTAATCCTACTAATCTGAAAACTATGTATAAACATTCAAAATTGTAGAAAAACAAAAGAGCCACTGACACACCCGAAAAGGGACGCGTTATATTGGACTGTTTGACAAAGGATGCGCTATAGCTATCATTACAAGATGTTATTGGTCCCTTGGGGCATGACATCAAAACAAAATATTCGCGTGGAACCAATTATCTAGCGTATAAGTTATATATATACATCATGAATATGGGCCGGTTGGGAGATTTATTTTTCTATATTCCCCCATAATATCGTAATCGCCGCAGAAGTGCGCTTAGAAGGACAGTGATATATATTATATCATATCTGCCCTAAGGCTTATTATAATTTCAACTAAGACCTACATAAAATTGTCGGCTCGTGCTCCTTTAATTTACCTAGCTCAATCCATATAGCATTTCTTTATATACATAAAAAAATTAAAATGGACCCCCCAACTGATACAGTCAGTGTGTATGAGATAATCATTCGCATCGTTCAAACAAAAACGACCCCTTTTCTTAATTTCTAGAATTCCTTTTATAGATCTTCTCAAAAAAAAAAAAAATACTGTTGGGATGGATATCCATCAAAAATGCACTGATACCAACCAACCTCACACTCTTCATTTAAATTTTATGGGTCAAGTTTAAGTACACCAAGTAAAGTTGTACTATACAAATAAGAAACCGGATCGAGTTCATCCATATATCCAGCTAACTGATCTATATGGTTGCTGCTTGATATGTGTGATAGGCATCTTTTAGAAAGGTTTACGTATACAATCAGGTGTGATCTAGGATTTTTGGATTTTTATTTATTCGGTTTGAATATATAGACCAGTTTTGCTTGGTAAAAAATTAGGGCCATGCACGTTGATTTGGCGCGAAAAATAGATTGAACAATAGGGATGTGTTAGATAGATAGTGATCCCCCGTAGATTTATATGGGCTAAGCCCGCGTCGTTATTATCATATTTCTACACATTTTATTTCAGCCCGAGTTTACATTATAAATATAAGGCTCAACTGTGTATTTGTAATTACATACGGAGTAGATTCGTACCTGTTACTAACTCATGTTTGAATCATTTTAATTTTTATTTCATTCGGTTTTTTTTTTGATAAGAGAAAATATGTATATAAAAAGCGCGTAATCACAACAATCACGCTTGCACGAGAGGCCCTAATTTAAGCCTAATTTTATCCATACCACAGTCAGAATATGGCGACGTAAACATAACCAAGGCTTAACTACAAACATAATCTAACATTGAAAAAGAAAATATTTAGAAATCCACGCGTTCAGGAATCAGGGGAGATAAGTTTAATTTGTTTGTAATATTTTTAATCTGCAGAGCATACTACTTTATGGATCGTTTTATTTTAAAGTATGAGGCCATGTTTAGGGTTATGTTTTTTATTTCTTTTCCATGCAGACCCTGTGGGGTATATTGGAAGCCGTGCCCTTAATTAGAGCATTAACGATGCTATAATCTAATATTTTTATGGTTATGTACTGAGCTAGAATCTTCCGTCTCGGTTTATTGCGAGTAAATAGTATATTAAGATATCGAATTTCTATCTCACTCTCTAGTTCCAACTCACATCAGTCGCGTAAACACGCCAGCCATCAGCCACTCTGAACTTTGGAAGCTTTTTTCGTTTCTTCTCTCGTGTTGGGTTTTTCATCTTATTTACCATATTCGACTTTGTACAGTTTGGTTTAGTTAAAATATAGCCAAAAATGGTTAAAAGAATTAGTACTTAAAATTGGAAAAGTGCGAAGGTTGGATTGAGAGACTAGATTTTCTTAAAAAGCGAAAATAATAAATACACTCCTGTTTTAAAATATTCAGAGCCTGTTATTTCTTCTTTTGAGGAATTAGCCCTTCAAATGACTTAAAATATAGCTTCAACAGCTGTCGTTTCATCTTATTTAACATACAACGTATATTTGGGAGTGATAATGTTTTTCTTAAGGGTTTTCTGGTGTTTAAAACAATATACAAAAAAAGATTTGTCTGGATTTTAAAAGCATATATGTGGGGGTGTTGTTTTTCGACTATATACTTTTCATTCAGTTATATTCGAGGTGCTATATTTTATTATTTTTTTTCCTTCTTCCAAATATTACAACTTGACCCTTGACTATATTCGGGCCGCATCTTGACCTCTTTCGAGAAAGAAAAAAAAGGAAAAAAAAACTGTATAAATTTTTTGTTTTTTGAAAGTCTGTCGAATTTGAGAGGGTCTAGTATGGTACATTCCTAGAATAAATCACGCGCCTCTAGACACAAAACGCCTACGAAATAATCGTGAAATCGTATTTTTTTTCTCTTCTTTTCTCTTCGTTGATTAAACAATCTCCAAAATCGGAGTTGAAAAGCATTTTTGGCCCACCCCCGTCCGCTTATAACATCTATCACTTCTTTTGAGGAGTAGGTGTAAATTTGGGTGAACATTTCTTATTCATTTAATACGTAACACCTTACAGCTCAGACTGACGTGTTTGAGAATTAATCCATTGTTTTTTGTTTTTTTGAGAGAGAGAGAAACTCTCAATAATGTTTTGGAAAGGTTTCGAAAATCAATTTTTTTCCATCGAGATTTCCTCTATTTCGAATGTAGTTTTATATAACTCATTGGGTTTTTTTTAGGTATTTTATAGAGAAAGGATATGCAGGGTGTTTCCTATACTTCAAAACAAAACCAAAGTTGTTTTGGACAATTTTATTCATAGGATTATACTTAGAAATATGGGCCATGCATAAATGGTTTGTACAAACTTCAATACCAGGGATAGATTTAATTTTAGAAGTAGTAATGGAGAACTGTTAGTATTTACTTCAGTCCGACTCATAGCCAGTATAGAGGCCCTCCCTCCAACACGTATCGAAAAATTTAAATTTAATTACGTTTTGATGACGTTGCTGACGGGGAAGGCGAAAAATACGTAATTCCTTTTTTATCTCTGTCACTATGGCCCGCCTCTTCTTTCATACCCCTCGGTCCCGTAGAAGGGGGTCCGGGACTTTGACGCGCGCCCACGTTACTCTGTTCTCCATTCTTACTTCAAAAATTAAATCTATCCTTGTCAATACTTATTCACGTATCCGTTTTGGAACTAACCAACTTAGCACTTCCCAAAAATTCCATCCATACCCACTATTTCAATATTTAAGTTTTAGAACGCGGGGGAGTTAGTCAGAAGGCATTCACTTTTATCTTTTTTATTTATTTTCTTTTCCTTAATAAGTTGGTAAAAACCTTTCTTAACCGAAGTCTCCGCTCGAATCTCTATCGTAATTCGGAGTCAAAGAAATTGCCGACAAGCGTGTCTAACTGGGCGTATCGTCCAAACAACATGTCCGCTTGCTTTCTTTTTTTTTCTTTCTTATTATACCTTTAACTAATAATCTAAGGAACTTTATTTAAATCGGGAACAGGTTATATAATCTTACAGTAAATCGCTGCCGGCGTTGTATACAGTATACTTACATATATTTATTTATATATATATCCCAAACAAACTCTAGAAGCTAATCTTCAAAAATTTATCATAAATTTCCTCACTAGCTGTTTAAAAAATATGGGTAAAATTTATTTAAACTTTTTCTTTTAACACAAAACTTTATGAAATTTTGTACTCGATTTTTATCGTCGTCTTTATTTCAAATAATATCCACCCACTTTTCTTACACACATACTCTCTTAGGTTGGTTTAATTCATAACTTAAATTTAAACGCATAAAATATTTAAGATTAACATCTTTTCGCGGGTTATGATATTTTTTTTCTTCTTATTATTATAAATTTATAAATTTAAAAATTTCAACATAAAACTTTTATATAAAAAAAAACGTATTACGCCTTTTTTTCGGTAGATTATCTTCTTTTATACAACCTGCACGGTCTTGAACGAAAATAATGGATTTTTTATATATATAACGTCCACTCAAATTTTACGATACCAACTTAAAATTCAATAGTTGAGTTGGGTTTTGAATAATTAATTGTCTATACAAATGTTAGAAAATATCCCTTTTTCAAGGTTCGATTTCATTGAACTTTGTAGTGGGACAGACTGCGTGTAATATAGATAATGTCTGTGATGACTCAACCCTCGTTACGCCTGCTAGCAATCACCCCATACAACCGGGATAAAAAATGAAAATAAAAGAAAGGGTTGATAAAAGCGGTCGCGTTCCCATCTGCGTGCAATATTACGCAATTTTCTAAAATTATTTTTGTTCCCAAGTTTGACGGTTTCATTCATATCTCTCTTGTTAGTTTTTACAGGGTGTTTCTGATTGCCATTGGTTCAAACTGAGTGGAAATTGTCAAAGTACATGGGATCTACAACAGTTAGTTCCTTGTTTTAGAGATGCCAATGTTTGGGAGCTCATATCTCCGAAAATAAATTTTCTATACCCCATGTTATTTAACACTTTTCGCTTAATTTGACCCTGAAAACAACCCTTAAATTTACGGCAAACTTATCAAAAACACCCTGTATTTGAACCATCTACGGTTCATTACCTTGGTTCGCACGTAACAACGACCTTCAGTGAAATTAAATTCAAATTTAACGAAAGTTTATATGTGGAAGTTTGAAATTCGAAACTAAGTCGTATGTAAGAACGTATCCATTTCTCTTTTACCTTTATGAATGGCTACGTAAGCGTATGTATATATGAGGTTTAAGATTATCCCGCGGTTAGACAGCGTTATATCTTTTTATTGACGCACCTGTGTCCTTGATAGTGTTGTGTATATAACTGATTAATGAAAGGCTTAGGAAAATTTGAACATAGTGATTAAAACCGTTAGAGAATACCACACCGACACTAATTCTTTTAGAGTCTCAAGGGCGATTTATTTAAAAGTTAATCCCACAAATTTGCATTAAAATTTCATTGTGCCAGCTTCAACATTTACGTTGTTAGTTAGCTCTGTTTGACACCTGCCAGTCTGCGTACAGTAACTTGCGAGGGGCCAGTCAGTGTAATCCGTTTTGAAGGGACTATACAGGTAAATACCCTTGACAGTGCTAAAATGATAACGCGTAACTTGTAATTGTACGTGCAGGCAATCAAAAGGTGATTATACCCTTGGTAACCAGGCTCTTTTTTCCCCAGTTGTTTTGAAATGCTAGACGCGTTTTCCTGCAGCATAGTGAGTCATAGACAACCCAATCGGGTCTGTATATAGAGCAGTTTTTTTTAGATCATTGTGTATATAGAGTTTCAAGTTATTAATTTGTTTTTAACTTTCAAATGACCTAATGTTATATTCCGGTGTCGTGTTTATAACTTCCAAATTACCTAATGTCATACTCCTTTGTCCTGTTTTTTAACTTCCAAATGACATAATGTTATAATCTGGTGTCCAAGGGAGGAACGCAGTCTTTAGTTTTGAGCCTTTTCTTCAATTATCAACCTTTTTTTTTTCTTCGGTAATTTCAAATACCTTTACACTTATACTTTAACAATGGGAGAGTCGATACAACCTATACGTAATACAAATTTCTTAGATAACCAAGTAGGAGGAAACTTTTAACTTCGGGCGGTAACTTAACTCTCTCTCTCTCTCTTAACTCTTCAGTCTTCATCAGAAGTTTATTTCAAATGTACGTGTAACATTTTTTTTAGCAGTGTGAGAAACTTTACAAGATAGTTTTTAAAATGCCTGCCTCATAAATTAACGATTGACAGGATAAGATAAAGTATTTTTAATGAATTCTCCAGGTTTTTCTTTCAAGAAAAAGATACAAGAGGTTTGAGCGTATACTGTTTGTGTTGTATAAAAACGAGTTTCTTATCTAAACTCTTTGTTTTAACAGATTATGGCTTAAAAATTTTGTTATGTAGTATCTTTCGTTACCTTTCTCCTTGATTGTGTCGAGAGAAAATGAGAAAATTGGTTTTGGGAAGGGAAAAAATAGTAAAAATATCATGAACCGTTGTGGGTTGTGTATGTTTTTAAGGACATTTTCGGGGCGGTTTAACAATAGTACAAATTAACCGAGTGAAACTGACTGAATTTATCATTTTAACACCCAAGTGTTTCTTTTTTTTCTTGAACTCCCGTAGAGTTTGCTACATTTTTTTTATTTTAGAATAAAACTAACCCTTTTTTTTCTAAAATAAATTGACGTAGACCACCTGCCGATTTATTGGGTCGTCGAATCGTACCGACAAACGAATCATGGGGGGTTCTCTCTAATCCAATGTTTTATATTACCTGAATTTATCATGAATTTTTGAAATACACCTGAATGACTTTATCATGTTAGTATCGGAAGGTCGCGGACCTGGACCAGTTTGCTATATTTCTTTCAGTCTACAGTTAAAAATATTCATGAGGTTGTATTATTAATTCTTGATAGTAGAGTTTAATCAAAGAAGTTTGTTTTATCTAAAGAAAGCTACCGTATTTTCTATCTGCAGGCTATTCCCCTCCTTCGTTGTTAATTAGCTCCAATTATTATTACCTTTTTTATTTATATATAAATTTTAATGAAAATAAATTCGAAAATGCATGAGAGACATGAGTCTAAGAAAATAGTTTTTTCTACGTCTATGGGCCTCTTTATTGTGAGATTTGTGTCCATTTATTATGACTATAGTACGTACCATCAGTACTTATCGTTTTCCAATTCTACCCACAAAGTGAAATACTTTTTACTATATTTTTTTGGTACGTTTCGAGAGTCGTGATATTAAGGGCCTCTTTAGTTAGTTGGGAGCCCCTCACTTTGGTGAATTCTTTACGGATCCTTATGTACTTTTACAGCATAAAACTGCCGATTTTTCAGGGTCAAATTGGTGTATTGAAGAATTAAATTAATATTAGAACGATCAAACCAAAGAAAAAAAATATATATATAATTTGGGTTCTGACGACCGAACACCTGTTCCTTCTATATACTTAATTTTATTAGCAACTTATGTTGATTAGTGGAAAACTTTGTGAGACAAAAGGCAGCCTTCGGACTGAAAAAGATGATAATCTTATGGCCTGTTTCGGGCTATTGAAGTTTATGAAAATAAACCCCATTTGATGCTAGCCATTTCCTGAGCGGTTAAGTTTACTCGCGTTTCGTTTAAACATTACTTCTTGGGCTTGCTTGGTTTGTACTTGGTAGGAAAGACTTCAACCCTACAAAAGGACAAAATAAACGTATGGCTTGTAACAGACTATTGAAGTAATTTATAAAAAAAAGAAACCGCGTCATGCTCGACGTTTCCTAAGCTGTTAAATCTGGTCAGATAAATAAGGATATTTTAACTCGCTTCAGTGCATGCATGCACCTGATGTCCTGATCTTTTAGAAAAAGGCATCACATCATGCAATCAAAAGAAAGCAAAAAAAATGGAGGTTGAAATTGAAAATTGTCCCTCATCAATCCGTCACACTTATTGCTATTATGTCACTCTGACTTCCACTTCTGTAATTATACTCTCACTACTAATTTCGTGTGTTATCCTTTACGCATGCGCTGTACGGGGAAGGGAAATCCACCTAATCACGAGCACTTGCCCCTTTCTACTCCCGAAATCTAATTATATACCCCTTCTTCCACTATTTTTTTCTTTCTTCTCTTCATCTTGGTTCGACTGCTCGAGACAAATTAAGGATTTAACCTTGTTAACGGCGACTCTTTTATCTCCACGTGATTTCAATGGGGCGCGAAAAGAGGTTGGGGAGGATGAGGTTGTTTTTAAAATCGGTCACCTGCATCCTGTAAAATAATAATTGAGCCACGAAAACGTGGACGAGCTTATCTATTATTATATTAGGTATATTTTTCACAACTCCGTCCTCTAAGAAAGCAAGAAGGAAAAGATGAAAATCAGAGAAAATTCCTCTTCCTTCGACAACACTATTTTACTTACCATCAAGGACATTCGTATATAATATTCTCATGCAACGGGATTGAAATTCCAAAACTGTGGGCCTTTTCTTTTTGATATTACGTATCCCTTAGTTTAGGCCCCTAAGGGTCGACGCTAATGGATCTCGCGTGTTAGAATGAGCTTGTCGTTTCGTTTTCTCTTTCCTAGAATTGTTCTAGGGAATCCTATTTGTACCCTCAGGGTGCCCCTAACGGGCACCGACAAAAAAATCAGTGGATCAATTTCCTCTATAGCGATCTTGTCCCTGACGATGCTAACTGTGTTGATAAAAATTAAATTCATATATATATTTTTCATGCCTATTTGACGTGCTATTTTAGTGTACCCCCTAACTATGACGTACGAAACTATAAGTGATTGATCATTTTCGTGACGTGTGTCTCGATCGTAGAATTATTCGAAATTTAAAGACTGTTGTTTAAGTTTTGTTCTGTTTCCGAAGTTGTGTTTCTGTAGATGAAAATGTGTGGTTACTTGTAACGTTATAAACCATAACATTAATTATTTGCACTGAGAAATCAACACAGCACAGGCGGGAGACCGTCCTCTTGGGTTATATCTACCGAACCAAGAGGCAACGCCAGATGGAGCCCAAATTCACTACACGCTGTAGGTTAGCCAGATTACACTGCCTCTAGCGGCCGTGCTTCTTGGCTCCTAAGAAGGCTGCCTCACTAGCTCCAATGGTGTGCGCTTCCCTGCTGGAATTATCGGAATAGTCTATTTAGAAACCATATTTTATGTTTGTGTTATTTGCTTTAAAATTACTATAAAACACCACGCGATTTACCTGAATCAACAATAACCTCTTAACTTCTTAAGAAAATTGATGAGAGGATTTAGTCACTCACGAGGGCCAAGACTTTTATCAACCTATTCATCTCTATAGTTCCTTTGAAATGTTTTCTTGAGGAAAGGGAGTGGTGAATACACATCACAGTCAGAAAAACGTTTCGAAATTAGATTTGCTCGATTTTCTAGTTTCGAATGTGGATCATGCCGTCTGTAATTCAATCCGTTTCTAATCAATGTTATACATCAGCGTATCGAGTACTCGATGTATGTATCGATGTAGCAATTTTATCACAAAACCCACGCGTATCCGACCGTCGGCAGGCCTTTTACCCAAAAAAAGAGATAAAGAGAGCTTATATAACTTCGCAAATTGAATATATATAGAAGGACACACCCGAAAAATTGGTCAAAAAAAAATATTAAGGGATATTAAGAGGGTATACATTTTTTTTAACCACAACCGAATTTATAATATTTTTTAATGCCAATGATAGCACTTATATTTGACACTGATTGGCGTTTAAAAGTGGTGTGGTTAAAACGTACGAAAACGTCTATAGCCCTGGCTGGTTTCGATACATAAATTTTAGCTATAATTGAAACCATTTATAGTGTGAAAAAAAATTATGAAAATGTTCAACCTGGCCTGCTTAAGCTAGTTATATAGCGTCCAGGTGTGATAGTTAAACCTAAATTTCGCCTACAGTTACAGTGAAGGGGGCCTCTTTTGTAAAAAGAAAAGGCTTTTATTAAGAAGTGTCGTGGGATGGATGGATTAGGATAGACAATATATTTTTATTCTCATTTTATTTATTAATCAAAGCTATAGCATAGAATGCAATTTTTATACGAGGTTCCTCCTAATTGGGTATCTGGTCATTGGACGATCTGTCTTCTTGGCAACTCGACGGACTTAATTTTAGTGCCAGCGATACCCGTAATTAATGTCGATAGAAGGCTATAAAAAACTAACTCTCCCTTTTGGTCGGAGCGAGGGGCCATCAGCGTTGTGTGCGCAGTTTGTTTAGAATTACCTTCGTAACGCGGCACAACTGGTTGCTGAACTACTGATGTGGTGTCTTACAATATTGCTTGGTTGTAAGTCAGCTGGGATTTAGAAAGAGCTGAGGGAGTAATTGTCCTTCGTGTATCTTAATCGTACTTCTAATTAATCCGAAAAGACATGGCTTCATTCATGTTTGGCAGTACTCTAGCCAAGTTGAACACAATGGTCACAATCGTCTTATACCCGACTTTTCCAACTAGTTGAGATGCATTATTATGCTTTCAATAAATTCATAAGATATGTTCCATAAGTTTGTCACTGATTACTGAGAGCTTGTCATGAAGTGACGTTGGTCATAGATGCTGGTGAGGCGCTGTCAAAGGCTTTGTACAGACTAAATAGGAAGATGGACTGCAAAACCTCGTGTAGTCAATTCTCGCGTCGTTCTAGTACTAGCTCTCAGTAAGTCTCTAGCATTACAAAGTATAGGTAGTGTCATCTTATGGAACGTATCTTATAAACGTATGTGCTTACTTATGTCGCAGAACGCGTCTGTTATGCTGGTACTTCTTGTTTCCTTCTTTGAGAATCTGTCCAGAAACCCACGCGACATTTGAGGACTCGTAATTTCACGAGCTTTCTTTTTAACCCCCCAATGAAAACTACTCGATCTACATCCCACGCTCCTTCAAGTATAGATTCCTGAATGCGTTTTCTTACTAGCTCGCTGGACTCTGGAATATGTGGAATTCCGTGGCCTGGTTACGATACAACTAATTTCCCCTTCCTTTTTTTCAAAATGTCTTTCTTTTTATTTTAAAACCCGTGACAGAATTGGAAATTAAATTTATATTTTATGAGAGGCGTCGATATTTACGACTTCCTTCCCTCCGTAACAGTTATTGGGCCTAGATCGTGCATGGCCATGCACCCCAACAGGTGTTGTTTTGATCGTAAATAGACAGGCTTGTTTAGTAAATATATCGTTGTTGTTGTCAAGTGGCTGATTGTTATGGATATTTCCATTGTTTTATTATGTATTTTTCATAAATCTAGAATTGGCATGCAGGTACGCCTTATGAAAAATATTGAAAAGAGTTGATTCACTCCCAAAATTGTGTTTGAGTTACGTTAGCAAATTTGAATTGAGTTTATAATGAAACCATATCCTTGAGAGTTATTTAAAATATTTAGGTTTAATACTAATTTCGAGGTGTTAAATTACTCGGAAAGCCTGAAATAATTCGCGTAGTAATTTGGGAAAGCTCCAACATGACGCTATTAACATACCAAGCAGCAGCCTGTTGAGGCTAGTAAAATTCTCTAGAATTAAAATTTATCTGATAGATTTCTAATGCCTTGGTTTGAATTTCCTCTAGCATAAAAATTTATCTGATAAACCTTGGTTTGAATTTTGAAATTATTAAACACGTGCGGAAGAACGCTCTTTTATACTTATAGATTTCTTCAAGGTAGGCCTAGACTTCCTCGTTTTTGGTTCAATGGTCTATTACTATAGCACCTCTATGTTTAAGTTCAGTATTATATTTATAATACCAATCGCTTCGTACCCTCTCATTATGTCTAAAATCCCACTTTTGCGGTACCGAGTCAATACGGACGTGAAACTGGTATTTTCAGCGATGATACCTTTAAAGGGTATATCCCAATAGTCGAGTAGGTCTTTATCCCTATATTTACAGAGAGAATATAAGCTTTACCACCTCTTCGTCACGCCGCCAAAAGAAGCTATGTTCATAGTAAGAAAGTGCGAGGGAGTTGACAACCACCAAATAAAGACCCAACCAACCGCGATTCTTTTTAAGAAGACTCGCCCAACTTTTAAAACCTAACAAAAATCTATGACTATAACAGCTTATTATAAAACCTCGCGGCGATTTTTAGGGTTCAATCGTGTAGGCCAAATCGTGACGTCATTGGTTTTCATTACTTGTAGTTAGAAAAAAAATTTGAATACGAAATCAGGTTGGGTTGAAGATCCGGGCCTATTTTATAGACGTTTTTTTCATCCATTGTTTATGTCTACTTGTATTTTAATTGAAGTTGTTCTTTCTCACGAAAACCCGTAAGCCATTTGCCTTTCTCTAGACGTGTTTAGTACCTTACCTTTTACCTTATCTCAAAACCCGGAACAATATGATATAGTTTATGACTCTTAATTTAGGCCACGCTGGCTGGTTGATCTTCAACTCTTTATATACGTCCTTTTAATAAATTAAGATTGTTTTTTTTTTTTTAATTTTAATTCCCTGACATCGTTATAAAAGGGATGAAATACGGTATACTGACTAGGGTGGTGTTTGAATTACAAAGGAACCATTGTAAGGAACTTAAGAAAGGCTAGAATGTGAAATGATGGTTTTATAATTGGTTCTTTAATTTCATTAAGAGCTAGTGTGTATATATATATATACCCTTTTATGTTTCTTTAAACAGAATTACGCGAATAATAGCCAGCGGGGGTTTTAAGTACGTGAATATAATGAACGCAATGAAACGCAACCATTCTTTTAATTATTATCTCTCTGGGTCTCACCATGGACCAATAAACACTGGACATGACTCTATAACTTCCCTATTAGTTGACTGAGAGAAACTGAAAACTAGTAGCGACATCTAATAGTAACAATGAGAAAAACCGTAGAGCATTTTAAATAACCCTAGACCCTCGTGATCCCGTTTTTTGTCAAAGAAGAGAAACGTGTAAAATACTGATTAATTAAGATTTAAGTGAGTTTAGTTTATATTTATACTTATAGTGAGATAGCTATGTCCTGGTATTTTTAGCCCATGGTCTGACCGCCAAAAGCAGTTTCCTAGTGGTAATGTCTTAATTGTTTTCTCATACTAATGTTGTTCAACAAGAAAAGGGGTTGAAGAGAGAAGAAATATATAGATAAGGTTTTTGTTTGTTCATCATACACGCACCGTTATTTAGTTTAAGAACATTTTAGTCTTTTATTTTTAGATCGTGATCTTTTTGTTACTTTGCACGCGATGTTAAAAATGTATTTGTTTAATCATTTCGCGTACCACTTACACAATGCAATGTATGTCGAACCTGCATTACGTATAAAGCGATACCATCTTGGGGTTATTGTTGTCTCGATTTGAAATTGTTGAAGATTCCAATTGAAACAGATTATGAATAGTGTTGGAGAACCCTTGGTTTCCATAGAAAACTTGTTTTGAATGATAACAAGGTACTTGCAGCAACGCTGTGTGAACCCATTCTTTACATTGTATAGTCTAGTCGGTCTAGAATTGCATTGCAGAATTGGACCGTCGATTCCAGATAAGGTTTATTACCTCGTGACCTGACTGTTAGCTAAACGTGTTTATGTTGTTTGTCCACTTCTCATCCCCCCAACCCGGCTTCTGAAGCGGTCAAAGTTTATTGTGTCTCTAGTGGATGATGTCACCTATTTCGGACGCGGGTGCTGCTGGGATATGCTTTTAGCATTACCAGAGTTTGTCTGGAATCCAAGTCACCCAGACAAGCGTACCAACGTTACCGTAAAAACCTTGTCACATCTCCGTTCCGCTTTTGATAGAGGATACAAATTGATTACTACGAACCCCCACTTTTTCCCCTATTTTTCAGGGGCAATTCACCCTAGAGGGGATTTGGAGTTGCAACTCGAAAATCTCTCCAAATCCTCAATCACTGGTATTACTGGGAGAAAATGGGTTCAAAGTCGATGCGTGCCAGATTCTAGTTAATACGTGATTTTCTCTCCATCTCCCGAGTTTGTTTGGGCTAATCACTGTAGCCCCGCAGCGGGACCCTTGCCTAGATCGTGCCACTCACTGTACTAGGACTTATTTCAAATACCTCCTTCACAGTCCACCCCCAGGGCTGGTGCATTATATATGAATTTTAACTTAAAAAAAATTAGCATATTAAAAACCTTCTCTCGTCCCAGTTTGGAAGTTACATTGAGTAGACCATGGATGTTTATTAGAGAAGTCAGCGTTGGTTTTAGGCCTAATTTAGATGTACTTTGAACTTAGGATGGTATGATCTCACCCGTGACTCTGTCTGGCGTGGCGAGACGACCCCTTCTTTGGGGGTTCAGACTTGAAGGGGGGACTTTTCAGGGGGCGCTTTCCGTATATCACTCTCGATCCTCTCTAAAAATCCTAATCCATCTTTCAGTCGGTTCTTTGGCTCTTTTTATCATGTGGTGGCCACAAGTGCCGCTGGCCGAGTCCTCGAACGAGAAAACCTTACCACCCGATCCTTCCTCCCTTCCTTCCTCCTAGTTTAACGGGGGCATTCCCCGTACTTCCGGTCTGATAGTTCGTACTTGGATTTCCTATGGGAAAGCCGGGTCGCGTCAAAAAAAGGCCCGGTTGTTAAGGTTGTACTGGGTTTCATTCTATGCCCTTTTTCCATGCGACTAACGTTATACGCGTCGTATCTAGAGTGTAATATAACTTATTTCTTGTCTCTTGGCGTGCGAAAGAAGCGTCAGCTGATAATCGAGCGTGTATATAGTACCACGTGACTCGTTTGTGTAACTGAAGCGAAGTGTGAATGGAAAAGATAACCGGAGCCGTCAGATTTTCGCGTCTTTTAGTTTTGTAGTTCCTTCTTAGCCATGTTTCTTACAAGATGTTTTTAAAAGTCTGTAAACTTAAAATTATTTGTCATTTTTCTTTTTGAAATAAAATTAGATCCTCGCGCCGTCCGCAAAATGAAGGATGGCGAAATTCAGGATCATATGGTCAGCTCGAACTGTCCATCTTGTCGGAATCCATACGACAAGGGAAAAAGGCGACGATTGGTCGAAAATTGCGGACACGAAAGGTGTTACGGGTGCATGATCGCCTCGGACAGGTGTCTACTGTGTCAACAAATCGTCATAAGTCCCATGGGTAAGTTTAAAGTACTTTTCTTTGTCATTTCGTTGTAACCATCCCGTGCTTCTAAGTATATTCTTATTCTAAAAGTCATCCCCATCTTTCCAGACATTCACAACAGCGATAAATTAGACACCAAGGGAGGAGTCCCTCGTCCAAGAATGAAGACCAATGGTCATTTTACAACATTCATGCAATCGAGAGCAACTCCCGACCGCAAAGTATATCCTCCTTCTTCGATATTAGGTAAGTCTATTTTTATTTGGTTTGCAATCGTATTGGAAAGATAAGTCTAGACATGTTTAAATCCATATCTAAACAGGAATTCCAATGCCAAAAATCTTATTAACCCGTCACGGATATTGCGACAATTCAATCTGTACTATATAGGCAGGCATATAGAGCATATTTTTTGAGATAAATTTATGTTAAAGATTGAACCGGAGGCTAAAAGGCGCCCACATTTATCGTTGTCGCGGAGAAACATTTTTTTCTTATCAGGAAGGTTTTTTTTTTCTTTTTAAAGTGGGATTAAGTTGTATTTGGAACGCGTCTAGGAATCTGAAATTATCCTAATTGAAGGTTTTGATTCCATTTATAACGAACGAGTGATGATAAAACATCGAAACACAAAATAGGCCTAAAATATAATAATAATAATAATAATATTTATTTTGCTTGGAAAATCGCTGGCAACCATCTGCTAAGCCTAATTCTCAAAGTAATCTTTAGATAATTGTCCTAATTTTAATTTAAAAGGAAACTTAAGCATTATTCTTCAGGTGCACGGTACATTGTGTGAACAGGTTACAGGTACGAGATTTGTGTATAATGAAAGAAAACCTTAGGTATATACGCGATAAATTCTAGTTAAACGGGGCTGGTTTGCCCCAAGGGGGTATCCACTCTCTCGTATATACCTCGTTAAAAGAGAGAGAGGTTTATAATTTATGCTTAAACGCCAATTATTTCTCTCCTTACCCTAAATGGAATTTCTCATTAATTTCGCGCGCTGTAAGTCATATATTTCTTCTTCTTCTTCTTCTCGACTTTATGCTAATTAGCAAAGGAGAAATTACGAAACCTGTTAGGCTGTTAGTTAGTTAGAGAAGCCACGCACCCTTTCTCCCTTCCCATTATTTTTTTGCGCGGTTTAATCCGAGACGAACTTCAAGCCCCTATCGGTTTGACCCTTTAGGGTTGAAATTAAGAAAGGCGCGCTGTTAAATCGACCCGTAAGTGCCAATTTGATGACTCATTATAAATTCAGTCTGCGATGCGCCCGAGACGCTTACAGCATGATGGATATGACTCTATCTTTAACGAGGGACCCATCACTCCGTGTACCCGCTGTCCTGAAGGTTTTACCGCGCCTAATCATTGTACAGGGTATCTTAGAGTGATTAGCCTCTCGATCCCATCATAACAGTCGTAATTTAGAAGCCTCGAGGGAAATGCAAATCTTTTCCGAGGTTTATTAGCCCATCTGTCGTCTTTTACGACCTTGGGCAGCCATTAAGGGGCGACTTTTACCCATGAATTAGACACCATACCTCTTTAATACTGTACAATATACGGATCAAGTGATCACCCCCTTTGGCTTTACCCGGAGAAATATACAAAGAAAATATTTATATAATTTGTAAACAGTGTTAGTCATCATCAGTTTTACAGAGGCAACTATAGCTAGGTAGCTATTACGAAATTTTAAAACTTTACTGCGCTGGTAAAAGGAGGTCGGTTCGTCAGGAATACATAGAGCTACTAGGAATGTATCCATTTTCTCAACATATCTAGACGGGATTTGTATAAATAACCTAGGAATTCACCTTGCTACCAATAAATGAAATCACAGTTTGGAATGAAATGACGTTGGAATTATGAAGCGTAACGGATTTTTCTCAAGCCCGGCTGCGCATGATTCTTGTTAGATGTATTTATTCCTGTTACCGGTTATTACAGCCTGGATATACGTGCCTTCCTTCCTTACTTTTAAAAATATTTTTTAGATAAAATATTTTTGATTTTCTTTTCAAAAGATAAACTTTCTAATTTATCATAAGAGAGAGAAAAGGGGATGGGTCGTTCATTTTCCGTTAACGCTAATCCGGGCGAATGAATTCTAGTCGCTTCTCTGGCTAACCTAATATTTCATCACCCCGAAAATTTTTATTTTATTATTAGCAGGGGTGCAGCCTTTATTTTTTTATGGTGAAAGCGAATCTATTATTAAATGATTTAGGTTCTCCCTAATTTTTACCAATTTATTCCGTAATAGTCCCTGGTTTTTCCATTCAGCCTCTGGTAATGGTAATACGTAATACGTAACATAATTGACATCCTTTATCCAACCTCTTTAGCACGGCGGTGGCGGCACCGTTGATAAGATAAAAAAGAAAGAGTAAAACGTCTCCTTATGGTTTTTTACTCCCACTACCTGTTTGCTCGCGTTAAAAGTCAAAAATTCCTTATGGTAAAAACGGATGTAACCGATGGGAAATTTGAATATCAAAAGAGTTTTTTGACTGTATGGGAGCTGAGAGAGCGAGCGAGAGAAGACGTTTCTAGTGCGTGGCGTATTAGCATCCCAGTATTTTTTACGATTTCTCGGTTCAAAGGTCATTCTAGTCTTGGATTTCGTTCCGAATAAAAGAAAAATGTATAAATTTATTCAATTTTAACATTAAAAGGGGTTTGAAATTTACAATTTTGAACGCGTATGTAGTCTGAGTTTGTAATTAGAAGCTTTTAAGAAACGGACTGCAAAACGTGTAACATCCTAGACTTTTGTCATTTTAATTTCCTTAAGTTGAAGTTTCACATACGCGTATATACGTCTGACTTTGTAATTAGAGGGTTTTAAGGAACTGACAGAAAAAACGTGTAAGAAACATCCTAGACACTTTCCGTTTTAATTTCCTCAAGTTAAAGTTTCACGTACGTGCGGTGAAAATTGAAAACCATATGATTGATTTTTCTGGTGTCGAACATGATCGATTTTATACGTCTAGACAACTAGACGTTTTCACAGTCTTGAAGTTATCAAAATCCACCATGTTCTTGCCTGAATAACTTTTATACTATACCCTTTTAATGTCGACATTTCACAAATTCATAATATGTTTACGGACTTTAAACCATTTTAAATTTATTCACGAATATTTTTGGTTCTTTCTTTCAAATTCAGACGCTGACGAATCGGTCTTTGACACCTCGATCGAAACTCCATCGAGAAGAGGGTCAACCTATCAGAGGAAAAGGCAGCAACGTCCTTCAACCGTCAACGTCGATAGCCATTCGGCTTTATCCGGTAATTATACTTTATGATTAAGCTAATTACCCTTTTGCCCCGACACCCAGAGACGGAAGGAAATTACAGACACTGAGGGGGGAAGGAGGGGGAAGCTATATATCGATGGCGAAATCGTGAATTTTTTTTTAAATATTCTTAACTCGGCAGAATTGGCAAAAATTCATCGATGGCCCGTCAACATGGTTCGAAAAATCAGATCTCTTTGGAACATTCAGGGTAAAATTCTGCATTCCGAGTGATAAATTTGCGATCGTAGAATTTATTTTTATTTATTAAAATCGCTGTTGTGCAGTAAACATAGCGATGTACCACTTTTATTTTATGCCTGCGCACATAGTCTTGAGTTTTTATAGTTAGACAACAATATTGCGAAGCATGGTATTTGAATATTATTAATTCCACGTTTTAATTTTAATTAAGGGTACAACTATGAATTAAAAAAAAATATTAATTATTTTTTTTTTGAAACCAATTTTGCATGTTATTTTGAATGTAGGAATTTATTTATTTGCGTTTAAAATTAAGCATGATTGATTTTTCCAATTATTTTATATATAATTTTTTTTTTAATTTTTAAACTAATTTCATTTATAGAAACTCCGTCCAAACCCGCTCGTAATGAAGATACCAATTCGAATAGCGATTTATACGCCAGATTGGGTCTCTTATTGGGCGACGACGCTAGGGTCAAATGCGCAACTAGGGGTCACGGTACGGACACTGCCCGTAGGAGTAACAATAGCCACGGGTCATACGCTAGTATCTCATCTTTGGCTAGCAGTGACGCTAATATGCCAGCGTCTTCCAACACTAGTCCAGTCTCCACCTTAACAGGTAAGCCATATAAACTTTGATATAATCAGTGGTGGGAGTGGTCCCATAATTATATAATTTACGATAAAATAACGCGATAAATCATAAGAAAGCGTGCGCGTGTTGAAAATTGTATCCTGCTAATTTAGATACCTGGTCCAACTGTATAAGAATCAAAACAAACCAGGAAAAATACCTAACGGTTGGTCACTATAAAGCATTCTGGGTGGGTGGTCCAAGTCCAAGCCCAATCGTTTAAAAGTAAATTAAGGAAAATATTGTTAATAATTACGTTAAAATTATTATTATTAGCGTTTCACGAGATTTCACTATATGCATTTTTACTTTTCTTCGAAATCTTCGAGCACAAGTGAAAAAAAAAATAATAATAATGAAAGATATCTCATTTTAGTCTGGTATAATTTTCCTACCATCTCATTCAAAAATAATAATATTTATTATACTTAAAAACCTCCCTTACCATAATCGCATTAACCTAAATACGAGAGCGGTCAAACGCTTAAATCTCTTATGGTTCTCTCTCTCTCTCTATCTTAACAACCTGGACGACCCGACCCGTTTTTCCTACATCGACGATAACCTGTCTCTCCTCAGATGTATTTACAAACAACAGTTGTATAACTTATACTTGATATTAAATCTCTAAAATACTTTTAAAATAAATATGGGAAAAAAAGTATATGTTGGGAATTTTCACTCCTAAATAATATATATTGTTGCTGGACGTTTAAGTTTGATTTCAAATTGAATGAAGAACAAAGTTGAGCTTAAAACTATAGCGTTTTGGAGTATGGTGATTTAGAATTTTCAGGATGGAATGAACTTACTTTAATCCTATTAAAACCAAGTACTAGTATACTTGGAGGGAAAATATCAGGCCAACCTTTCCATTAGTTATCTCTTAGATATCTTTTGAAATATTTTTGAAAAAGAAAAAAAAAACGGCCCAGGGCAGTTTAATCTCCGTGAATTGTTATAGATTCTCTCTTTCGCTCGCTCT
Organism: Phalangium opilio; assembly: GCF_054372755.1. NCBI lineage: Eukaryota > Metazoa > Arthropoda > Arachnida > Opiliones > Phalangiidae > Phalangium > Phalangium opilio. The sequence goes on from NW_028324155.1 coordinate 3,860,351, forward strand.
GGATAGAATATAGAAAATTTATAAACTTTATTGTAGCTGCGAAATGAACCGAATGACCCCCTCCTGGCTTAGAAATGAATGCACCGGTCGCCGCCACTGCCGAGCTTCGTTAGATTGTAGAAAATATAATAATAAAATTGTGAAGGATCCGCGCCACGTTAAAGATACAGTTATGAAATGATTTATCGGTGTCTAGAAATGAAAAGAAATTCGCCAAGCGAACCCTTAATTTTGATATTATTTCATTTTAAAGCATAATGGAGTTTAGAAAAGATATAGGAAATTATTCTAGATGATGGCGTACTGTGCTAATCATACCACGTGACTCTTAAGTCTAAATAGTGTACAGGGTGTCTCTGATAAGATGGTTTCTAATTTAACTAAAGGGTCATCCCTAAAACATAATTTCAAATCATAACTCGAAAACAGTTTCCCCGGACGGCAAAATGGAGATAGTTACATTTTGGACTCAAAATTTATTTCCCAAAGAACATCCCCCTTAATTTATCAGAAACACCCTGTATTCTTTTAGTTTTATTGCAAAAATGTAACCAGTTTTGATTGAATCTGAATTTAAATAGCAGCCCAAGCTTGCTATCATTTTGATGAGTGTTTATTATTACTTTAATCTTAACAAATCGTGTTCGACACAAACTAGTACTATCAAATCTTTCTCTCTAAGCTTCAATACGGAAATCTTAACGGGGTATTATAAAAATAAGGATCGTCGTGAAGCTCCTTTTTCATTCTTATCTAAAAGTTCTAAGCGAAGTTAATCCTAGTGGAATTCCCGCTTCCATCGTCTACCCTTTCAAACGTAACGAATATCGAATAAAAAATCTAATCCTTGGCATCCTAGAAAAACATTGAAGTATAAGGAGGGTCAAAACTGTTATGCGATACGAATTATGTAATGTGCACGTGCTTTTCATTGAACTTTTTTTTTTGTTTGCTTGCTTTATAACCCAGAGGTCAAAGTTGAAAGACCCGCGAGGGGCTTATAAAACTATCGATTTCTTGCCCTAGATAATTAATTGTAAGCAAATTAACAATATTTCATTTGATTCTAATCTAAAGTCATTAAACAGAGTATTGCTGAGAATAAAAACACTTTTAGTTTTAGTTTTTGTTGTAAGAAAGATAGGTCTATTATCAATAATATTTATATTTTGTTGGTGACGATTTTCCGCATGAGTTAATCCCGAAAGGTATCATCGCTTTAAATAAAACCCACGCCTTAAAAAAAACCTTTCGTTGGGTTCGATCTAGATCTTTCATATTCACCGCCATTTAAGGATAAAATTGGTGCTCAGCCCACCGGAAAAACAATAGGCGGGGTGTAGGCAAGAAAAAAAAAGCTTGTAAAATCCGTGGTGACAGGCCATATATCCGTGGGCTTTTATTTCAATACCTACCTGACCATCATGGTGTCTTTCAACGACAGTGTGTTCCAGAGTGCCTTGACACTAAGACAAGAAAGATAAATTGTATCTCAAGCTTTGGCTAGTAAGGTAGTTGTTGTCTTAGGGGACACTGGTTTTTGGGTATATAGCTTAAATCGTGTCGCGGTGCTTATTACGAAGTATAAATCTTGTAAAATGTCCGAAATGACAAACGGGTTGAACAATTGCTTCTCGAAAAAGACCGGAGAGAAGGAAATTGTGCCACAAAACTTTCTTCAAATTACTTTTAGCCGACGGATAATTATAAAGGAACGACTATATATTTTTTTTTCTTTTTCATTTTGGGGTTTTTAATTTTATTCTTTCACAATATGTTCGAGAAATTTTTGAGAAAGCGACCTGGTTTCGAGGTGTAATGTAATTCCCGGTTACGATGATGGAAAATACTGTAATCCTGATGGGTTTTTTGTTATTTAATTTAATATCCGGGCAGCTTACTAACCCTAATTTAATGGTATGGTTGGTAAGCATAGGTTATGAATGAAAACACGACTATGTAGTTACATTTTTCAACGAGGGTTGTCAGAATTCGATTTATTTTATATTATATTATTTGGTGTCGCAAGTTACACCTTACATGAAGTTGCCAACGCCTATACATTTTAGGCTAAATATTTATTCAAATTTAATTGAATTTGTAAGGATCGGAAGCCGAACCCCTTAGCGGAAATAGCAGTACGTCCAGTAATAAGGGTACAGGATTCTCTAAGAATGGTAGAGATCAAAGCTTGGACAGTGTGGCTTCTTTGATGAGTAGTAGTACAACTGGTCACAGTGTCGCGTCATCATCATCTTCCGGAGGAATTTTACACGTCCCTAACACTTTCCACAGACAAGATTTTGCTAGTAAATACACTCTTTTTTAACTGCCAACATCGGGACTGTATTTCAATTACATTTTATCGCGTTTCAGGGTTAAGCGATCGTTGTCCGCCCATCGGAAAACGTACCGCTTTCGTAAGAAGATCTGATAGAACGTGCAATTCGGGGGCAGCTCCGGCGTCTTCGAATTGTAAAGGTAATTTAACCTTTCGTAGGCGTATTATCTTTTATTTTTTCCTGTACGGACCTTCAAATTTAGTTTTTTCAAAAAACAAACTTTTTTTTTAATTCAGGGCGTCTCTACGCGTTGAGAGCCGCTCAGATTCCTCTGAAACCGCTCTTTTTCGAAGTGCCCCAAACGGAAACCGACCCTGTCTTCGTGGGGAGGCAATGGCTTTTTCATACAGTTCAGCAGGTACCATCCTTCGAGTTAAATTTTCACTAACCACCCACGCGTCTTAACTCGGTTAAATTCATTTATAGTGCTTGCTTACGTCCGAGCCCAGAGAAACTAACAACCGAGGAGTGGTCATCAGTGGGTGTCCTGGCAGTGGTAAAACGGCCGCCATTTTGCAATTGGTCGATTACAGCAATTTTGGGAGAAAGAAAGACGATCCTTTGTACCAGGACATGTCCTTCAACGATATTTTTGACACACTTTCCTTAAGTAGCGGTGTTAAGGGTAGCAACAGCAGTTCCGGGAACAGTTCCATGTCAGATTCTATCTACCAGTCTCAGTTGAGCTTGAATCGCGATTCATCTCGGCAATTAGCTGGGCACGTCGTTGGTTACCATTTCTGTCAGACTGACAACGCGCCGACTTGCCTGGTACCAGACTTCATTCATAGTTTGGCCGCTCAACTTTGCCAAGCCCCGCAGTTGGTTGCCTTTCGCGAATTACTCCTTGAAGATGGAAAATACCGCGAACTCCTGGGTTTACCATCTTGCATCGCCGATCCGTCCGAATCCTTCGTCAAGGGCATTTTGGAACCATTGCATACTTTAAGAAGACAAGGCAAGATTCCTAACACCACTTGTCTCATAGTAGTGGATGGACTTAATGAAGCCGAATTTCACAAACCAGACTACGGAGACACCATCACGTCGTTTTTATACAAACATATCCTACAATTTCCTTCCTGGCTCAAGGTAAATTTTTATTGGTATAATGCTGGATTCCTATTCGGGATCTGATTTGAATAACCTCTTTAGCTAATCATAACGGTTCGAACCGAGTTCCTGGCCATCACCAAATCATTCCCTTTCCAACACGTATCCTTGGATCAATCGTCCACCAACGAACATACGCAGCGCGATCTGAACGGCTATATCTTGAGTCGTCTCAGATTTAGCCGCGACATACAAAAGAACATCACCGTCCCAAACACTAAGGGTGAAGGGTCGTCTTTCACCAATTTCGCCTCGCATTTGGCTCAACTGAGCAAAGGCTGCTTTCTCTACGTCAAGATGGTTCTCGACTTGATCGAGAAAGGTCACCTCGTTATCAAGAGTAGCAGCTACAAAGTCGTCCCCGTCAACTTAACGGAGGTCTATCTTTTACTCTTCAATCTGAAGTTTACGACTGTCAAATCCTATGAAAGGGTAAGATATTGATATATTTTGTGTTCTACTCTGGTCAACATGATAAGTTAACTATTGAGTTTTTCCTTATTTTCAGGTCAGTAGCATCCTCCAGGTTTGCCTGGCGTCTTTGTACCCATTATCAGCGTTAGAGATCTACCATAGCGTCAACGCTGGTGCCGTGACGCGTCCAATGACATGGGACGAGTTCCTAAAAAGACTAGAAGTACTTACCAGCGCTCAGTTTCTTGTGGAACGACGAGACGGTTCCATCATGTTCGCTCATCCGTCCTTGAGGGAATTTCTTTCGCGACGAGAAGAGAACGAGAAGACCAAGTTTTTATGCGATCCTAGAAACGGAAACTCTTTGATCGCGTTCCGGATGAGCCGATTACAAGCTCCTTTAGAAAAAGAACAGTCCTTGGCCTTGGGACACCATATGCTCAAAGCACATCTCTTCAAAGGGTCTGATTTGCCCAAACGATGTGGCAGTCGTGATCTTCAAGCTCTGTGGTTGTTGCAGAGTAGCGACGATTTGTCTACCGGGTTAGCTTGCTTACGAAACGTCTACAGCCCAAATATTAAGGTAAGAACTTTCCTTAAATAATTTTGAGTGCTTTACACTTTGGATTGAGAAGGTAAGTGACACTTTTCGTCATTTCGTTATCAGGTTAGTCGACTATTACTTCTAGCGGGTGCTAATCCAGACTGTTACACTCCCCAACCCGATTCATCCCCGCTAATTTCGGTAGCTTCTCAGTGCGGTTACGCGCAATTCGTATCGCTTTTATTAGAATTCGGGGCAGACCCGAACGCCACCAACGAATCCCTAGTGACCCCGTTAATATTAGCATGTCAGAAAGGTCATTTAGAAGTAGCTCAGATTCTATTGATGGGCGGTGCCAAGTTAGATTTGGTGGACAATAACGGATGGTGCGCCCTGGTTCACGCTAGCGCCAATGGACACCTTCCTATCGTTAGTCACATCGTTCAAAGCGATTGGCCTAGCGAATTAGACGCGAAAGATAAACAACACGAAGAAAAGCAAAGCACCACTAATAAAACATTCGCGAAAGCCGCGCAACAAGCATTGGTTATGGCCGCTCTTAATGGACATATTCAAATCTGCGAATATCTGTTAGATCTTCCCGATGTCAGGGTTAATGCCCCTGATCAGGTTTCGGGACACACACCACTCTCGGCCGCGTGCTTCGCGGGACATACCAAAACGTGCGAAATTTTAATCAAGAGGGGTGCCGCCGTATCTATTGTTAACTGCCAAGAAGAACCGCCACTGGCTTGCGCCGTTTCCGAAGGTCAATGGGAAATCGCGGAACTTCTTCTGGCCCAAAGAGCTTCCATCGAACAAAGGGACAAGGACGGAAGGACTCCTCTTATGCTAGCCGCTGCTGAAGGACATTTAGGAATTCTCGAACTCTTATTATCCAAAGGGGCGCTCGCGAAAACCTTGGACAAGGAAGGTTTATCAGCCCTCGGCTGGGCAGCGAAGAAAGGACAGTTACAGGCGGTACAGTGTTTATTAGATCATTCCGCGGATGTTAACCAAGCCGATAAGAATGGAAGAACTCCGCTCGATCTCGCCGCCTTCCACGGAGATCCTGATGTGGTGAAACTACTTCTGGACAGAGGTGCCGTCATGGAACACGTCGACCATAGCGGAATGAGACCTTTAGATCGCGCTATTGGATGTGGAAATGGAGCGGCAGTTTCTTGTTTCCTTTACAAAGGCGCCAAACTCGGACCCCAAACTTGGGCTATGGCTGAAGGAAAAACGGAAATGTTGCTGTTGTTACTAACAAAGTTATTAGACGATGGAGCCCAACTTTATAAGGTAAGTAACTAACTTCGCTACCTTGGTAAATCGGACTATAGAATACTTCTTACTATAGAAAACGAGATTGAAAGAAGCGGCTCACAGATACCAATACGCGTTGAAGAAATTTCCGAATCCTAGTTCTTTGGGCGACAAACGCCAGGAATTTGAACAATTGAAGTTTCAATTATGTATTGGTTTGGCCCGCAGCAAACGAAAATTAAACGTAATTAAGTCTTTCACAAAGTTAATACCCAAGGTTTAAATAATCAATATTGTCTTAATTCAGGAACTTCTCACGGCGAGAGAAGCCAGCGATCAAGCAATCGACATACGACCCACGGCGTACGAGGGATACTACGTCAGATCTTGCGTCAAAAGAGATTTAGGGTAAGTTAATTGAAGTTTTTTTATATTAAGAGATTGAACTGTTAAATTGAAGTTACGTTCCGTTCATTTCCAGACTGGATTCAGAGGCTATAGAAGATTTAAATCAAGTCCTGACATTGATTCCTAAACACTCGGAATTCCGTAAGGTTGTTCTAAATACCAAGAGTGACTTGGAGGCAAATCTCCAAAAACAAATTACGCCACTTCCGGGAAGCGAACAAGAACAGCCATCCAAAGGAGTGAGTGACTTCATGCCTAGTGCCTTACGAAACAGGTATTAATTGATTTAATAGTTATTAATTAGCTCTAAAAGATGTTTGAAGTAAACTTCGTTATCGTTTCAGCTTCTTTGATAAAACACCATACGGATTAAATCATGGATCCACGGACACATTAGATCAAGTTTGCGGCATTTCGCTTGATTCTGTCTCTTTAACTAGCCATAAAAGCCTCGGAAAATCTCTCGGAGGAGACTCCAAATCCGAAGTTGGAGTCGAGAGACCTTTCCTGGCTCTAAAAAGAGGCTTTGAGACTGCCATGTGAGTGCCAAAAAAAAAGTGGAAACCATTCTCACCCCTTAAAATAAACACGAAAAACCCAGGGGTGAGAGGACTCTTACTGCCTAGTCATGTATTTTTTGCCTTTATTTTTTTTTTTTTTTACTACCAACAATCCATATTTTTATAAGGACATTCCATCTAGTAAGCTTACGAAAATATTTGCCTGCTCAGGAACAAAAATGTTTAGCGAAATAATTAAAATAATCAACAATTTTTTTTTGTAAAATATTTCCCAAGACACGCTCGCGAAAATTCGTGCCATGCCTCCACGTGTTTTCAAATCCGGTTTAAATATTGCGCCTTTTTTCCCCCCCACGGTATAGCGCGCCATCTCGCGAGCTTCGCGTTTAACAGTCGTCTTAAAATTTTCCAATCCGGTTTAAATATCGCGCCTTTTTTTCCCGCCACGGTATAGCGCGCCATCTCGCGAGCTTCGCGTTTAACAGTCGTCTTAAAATTTTCCAATCCGGTTTAAATATCGCGCCTTTTTTTCCCGCCACGGTATAGCGCGCCATCTCGCGAGCTTCGCGTTTAACAGTCGTCTTAAAATTTTCCAATCCGGTTTAAATATTGCGCCTTTTTTTTCCCCTCACGGTATAGCGCGCCATCTCGCGAGCTTCGCGTTTAACAGTCGTCTTAAAATTTTCCCGTCGACATCGTCGATGCGCCCGTCATAGGCCTTTTGTCATCGAAATCCATTATAATCATGTATCAGAGAGCATCTTTTCCGTAAATAATTTGATTTAGTAAGATAAATTCTATCTAAAATCTTTTAGGAAAGTATATATTACGGAGATATTAATTAAAACAGTTGTCAATATAAATTTCAAAATTGACTCATAGCTATAGCAAAGGCTTAAGTTTTTTCACGAATTTTGGTAAGTGTGTCTTGGATTTATTCTTTTACTAGGCTAGTTTAAATCTTGATTCTTTAACGCGAAACTATTGCAAACCGTCCATAATTATCTTCTAAATAAGTAAATATCCCCTTTTTTTTATAAAAACTTAAGAAAAACTATCAAAAATATACATAAGGTAACTCAGTCACCATCAGTTACAGTAACTCTTCATACTTAACGAATACGAAGCAGAACACTGATTTAAGACCTAAAAAAAAAACCCATTGACTGTTTACGAACACCCTTGGACATCCGTAATTTGGAATGAATTTATAACTCTTCAATGCATGGTTTTGTCTAATTTGCATATTGCATAATAATAATAATAACGGTTTTAAGTTAGAGTTTAAAACGTTTATTAACATTGTGGTGTCCAAGGATGGATTGTTCGTGAACTTAATTTAAGTCACCAGAAAACAACCAAAATTGAGATTTGACTCTTGAATAACCCCTAACGCAAGTAATTAAGTTCCCAAGTCACTAATTATTAAATTAGTTGATTTAAAACTGGGTTTGATCATCAATTGTTGAGGCCATTTCTAGCGGAGTGCCAGGGTTTTACTCTGTACTAGTAGCTGTTCTTGAAAATTTAATGAACCAAGGCTTAGGTACATAGATTCTATTACCCAGCACTATGGTACTTAAAATGCAATGATCCCCTTATCAGGTGAGCTTCTATTGAAACTTGACGTATTCAAGAGTCGTTTTGCGTGTGTTCTTGCCCTTGTTGCAGTATTTAACAACTGCAATTTTCTTTTTTCTGAGTGTGCTTTAAATATTATTATAATATTTAGTAGTTGATTTGATTTATCGTGTAGAAAAGGTGTTGAGGTCTGAAAAACGTAGTTTGCTGCTAACAAAATTTATATCCGGTATCATAATAGATAAAATATAATCGCATACATTTGAAATTGGTTTTTTTTAGTTATTTTAGATTAATAAATTAATCCCTAATTTAAATGCAAATCTTTTTTTTTTTAACCAACCCTTAATGATTTATCGGGTTTAAAACTTTATAAAATACGATACAACAGCCTGCTAACTGTTTGTTAGTGTTTTTGCAAAATTATAACGTTATTTATATCAAAACTGGTGTAGTTAAAACTTTTATTAAAAAAAAAAACTTTGCATTTAAACCATCAAATTAGCTAAACAATGATTGGATAGCGTAGTTCAATTTGCGTAGATCGCGACTCCCCCCCAAATGCTTTTAGTTATTTCAAAATTTAGTCGCTTGTAGTTTAAAAAAATAAAATCCTGACAGTATTTAAAACAAACCCAATTACGGACCTAATTGGGTTTAATTATAATTAAAAGGAGATTATGATATTTAAAAAAGAAAAAGGCGCATTTTTTTTTAATTTAATTGAAAACTTTTCTTTTGTGATTTTAATTTTTATCCGAAATTATTATAATAATTGGTAATTACAGCGCAATCTCACTATTTAAAACTAAAACAACACTAGCTTTTTGTTTTTATTTTGATCTCCGTTTAATTAATTTTTATTACATTCCCGGGAGTTTTACGTAATTAGATTTTAGTAGTTCTTTTCCAAAAAAATACTATACCAATAATCAAATAAATTTTGATTTCAAACTGGCCAACTAACTTAAAATAATGTCTATTATAGGCGAAATGTTACTTGTTTTATTATTAATTTCAATCAATGTTTTATCGTATATAAAAACAAACAAACAAACAAACAATTGAAATAATTAACGTATATAAAAATCAGTGTAAATACAATCAATATTTATAGTGCCTTAATTAAAAATTGTTTTTGTACAGGTATATCCTTATAACTATGACCGCGCGCGCTATTATTAAAATATTATAAGTGTACTCCTTCCATCAACTATTATGTATAAGATTTTATTGATAACTAACCTAATTAAAAATCTGGTAATGAAACTAAGAAACGTAAACTTTTATCAAAATTACAGATTTTGGATTAATTGCGACCTAAAATATTTAGCGTGTGTGCCTACTTAATTACGTACATCTAGAACTTCAGCATCTTAAAATCGTAAGTCAAATTTTTATTTATTCTAGTAGTTAGTACTTGAGTGACTACTTGTAAGTGGTAAAGTTTATTTTTGTCACAAAATACGATGGTTATAACGCTTTCTGAGAAAGCGAACCTTCGATATGTGCATATGTACAACAAATGTTAATGGGAATTATACACGTTAAACTTATTGTCAGCGCTGACAAATTTGGGGTGAAATCGTTACTAAGGGGTGTACAGTAGGTTAACTTGTTTTCTAAGCAACTTTAGTCGAAATATTTCAAAGTCCCTTAACCAATATTATGCTGGGAAGTAGTAGTTGTGTTGGTGGTAAACACGTGCAAATCGCTTTACGAAAGTTTGGGGTGAAACTGTGGGGATTCTTAAAAACGCGCTTTCATTTTATTTTAAGTATACCTTTACAAGTATCCCTTAAAAATCTCTACCCTAAAATATGTCAAACTGTGACAAATGGACAATAAAGCTTATTTGAAGAAAACTTCTCAGAAAAGGGGTAATTGGTGCAGCATCTCTTAAGAGATTGTTATCGCACGTGGGAATTGGGGAAACTTGGGCAAGACATTGTAAAGCCTACAGTCTAGCCGGCTTCTTGGCGCCGTATGCTATACTGGACACTGTGAGCCCTCCTCACCTTTCTAGGTGAGCGAGCTATATTGTAAAATCAGATATCTAAGAACCTTTCAACTCGATGGACCCCCTCAGGCAACCTTTTAGCAAAAAAAAAAACTAAAAATAAAAATCTCTGTTTCTTGTTACTACCGTTTTAACTCGCGTCATTCAATTTTCTTGAAACATGGAAACTCATCCTAATCAGCCATAGCTAGCTTTTCTTTTCAGTCCGAGAGCTAGACCTAATTCAATATCTCTCCCAGAGTAGTTACAGCTATAACATACTCAAAGGGCATCCCCGTATCTCTAGTAGAACCAGAGTTATGAGCCTCCAAAGTTGGGTGTAATGATATTCCTATGGAGGGGGTATGTTTATGAACATTTTCTTCAATTACTTGGCCCCTGTTTACTCGATCCCCAAGTTTTTAGTATGGTTGGATGGGGGACAAATAGGACTATAACATACTCAAAGGGCATCCCCGTATCTCTAGTAGAACCAGAGTTATGAGCCTCCAAAGTTGGGTGTAATGATATTCCTATGGAGGGGGTATGTTTATGAACATTTTCTTCAATTACTTGGCCCCTGTTTACTCGATCCCCAAGTTTTTAGTATGGTTGGATGGGGGACAAATAGGACTATAACATACTCAAAGGGCATCCCCGTATCTCTAGTAGAACCAGAGTTATGAGCCTCCAAAGTTGGGTGTAATGATATTCCTATGGAGGGGGTATGTTTATGAACATTTTCTTCAATTACTTGGCCCCTGTTTACTCGATCCCCAAGTTTTTAGTATGGTTGGATGGGGGACAAATAGGACTATAACATACTCAAAGGGCATCCCCGTTTCTCTAGTAGAACCAGAGTTATGAGCCTCCAAAGTTGGGTGTAATGATATTCCTATGGAGGGGGTATGTTTATGAAAATTTTCTTCAATTACTTGGCCCCTGTTTATTCGATCCCCAAGTTTTTAGTATGGTTGGATGGGGGACAAATAGGACTATAACATACTCAAAGGACATCCCCGTATCTCTAGTAGAACCAGAGTTATGAGCCTCAAAAATTGGGTGTAATGATATTCCTATGGAGGGGGTATGTTTGTGAACATTTTCCTCAATTACTTGGCCCCTGTTGACTCGATCCCCAAGTTTTTAGTATGGTTGGATGGGGGACAAATAGGACTATAACATACTCAAAGGACATCCCCGTATCTCTAGTAGAACCAGAGTTATGAGCCTCCAAAGTTGCCCCAACTTGTTACAGAAGTAACTTTAGTCTCAAACACGGCGCTGATAGTAGTAATTGTAGAAAGAATTAGACGTACGAAACCTGCGGATAACGTGACTAGTATCTGAAAATACGATAAAATCCCCATGAAATAAAGAATACGTTTTTGTCATTTCTGATAATATCAGTACTTATTTATTAATGACGAGAACTGTACATAATGTTTTATGATTTTTTTTCTTCTTCTTTCATCTATTTTTAATTTGTACATCATACTTTATTTCTTATAAAAGATTTTTAATGATGGTACAGTATAGCAGCAACTTACTGTTTTAATTATTTTTGTACAACACTAGAAATTAAGCCATCGGTAGAAAAATAATTTTACTTAACAAAAAAAAAAAAAAGAAAAAAATAATTGACAGAAGTTGTTTTTGTTGTTGTTGTTGTTTCATTAGGAAGTGTTCTTAGGCATTTTTATTAAAAAATGTTGCCAACTCTCGCCAGGGAGGTATTTACTCTTTAATTAATTCGAGACTTAAAAGAGAGCGATGGAAAAATACGGCAGCGGAAGTTGTTGTTCTGTTGTTAGTTTCTTTAATTAAGTACTCATTAAAAACGAGGATAAAGTGGTTAAAAGTTTAATACTATTTTTTTTACGACAACGGTTTTAGGTTTTAGGTAATTGTGGTTTTATTTAATCCAAAACTATATCGCGAGAAGGAAAAAAAGCATATATAAAAAAAATATTGAGATATCTGAGGTAGTATCTATGAGTAAAAAATAAATCGATGACGCGAATTACGAAACTTATTTGTTTTTCGTTATTTTAGTAAATTCCCTGGAGAAAATGGCACATTTTTTATTTATTATTTTGTTTGTTTTTCGTATGAAGAATCCTTATATTTTATATTTTATTTCGGGAGAGGGTGAGGTAGTTTCGAACCAAAAATACAAAAAAAAATTATATATTGGTGTAAAAACAAAATTATGAATTCGATTTTTCTTTTCTTCTTTAGCTAATGAATATATCGTCATAAAATAACTCACTTAAAAAAAAAACAACTTTCCCACCTCAACCTACCGTTCTTTATCTTACACACACTGTAAACCTTAGATAAGTTTTTTTATTTTTTAGTTTTATATGAATTTTAAACTAAAAAAAAAATTTTTTTTTAGAAATAAATTTAAAACTGTTTAGAGCAAAAGTTCCGTAATTAACTGTAGCTCTACCGTTTTTTTTTTAGAATTTAATTTTTTTCGTTTCACTTTATATGGTTATTATTATAGCAATAACTATGATTTTTTTTAACGCTACAAGTATTCAAAAAGGGATATTTTTTGGGGGGGGGGGTTAATTATTTTTTTTACATAATTTATTTGGGGGGGAGGGGCTTTTGGATACATTTTTTTTTTTCATTTATTTATCTAATAGATTAATCACCGGTTAACGCTGTACCCAATTTTTTTTTTTTTTCATTTAAATTAAGACAAACACTTAGAAAAAGGGTGGAGAGGGAAAAAGAGAAATTTTTTTTATTCTAATTTTTTTTTTTTTTTTCAAATATATTCAAAAAGTTAAAGTTGTTAAAAGCCGCGGAAAATTAGTCAATTAGTTTTTAAATAAGCTACAAATTTAACAACCAATAATAATAATATTTAAATTTCTTATATAAATTTCCTACATACGCATTTGCATTTTTTTTTGCAAAAACCAAAAAAAAAACAATTCAAATATTTTTTTTTTTTGTTTGCCCTTCAAATTATAATTGCGATACCAATTACAAATAAATTTATTTTGTTGATTATACTATCACAAAATAAAACAAATTATTTGTTTTATATATAACTCGACACACCAAAACATTCTTGTGTTTTTTTTTTCAACTCTTATTTTTTTTTTTTTTCACTACACATTCTAAATCTTAAATTACTTTTTCACAATTCTTTCACATTTTTTTTTATGAAGCCCAACGTCTAAATTATTTTTACTTTTCCGTCAATCTTTTGCGGTAATCCATTTTTTATTTTTTTATATTTTTATATATTTTTTTTTAATTTTACTTTTAACATTAACATCATGATTTTTTTTAAAATATAAATTTACATATTTTTTTAATCATCCCGAATATGTATGTAATTGTAATTAGCCCCATTTTTCATGTTATTTACTTCGACATAACCACCACACTTTTTTTTTGCATTTGTTTTTATATAGTTTTGGAGAGAAAATTTAACTTGCATTTTATTTTATTTTTATTTTTTTAATACTAAATTAGCAATATTTCTTCGTTGAATTATTTTTATTTTAAGAAGAAAATTTAGCGGCGTCTAATATTCCATAATTATCATTTTGTTCAAATTGTATTATGGAAATTAAGCGTTTGATTTTAATTAACTTTTACATTATCCATCTAAACTCTTTTATCGGAAGAAATTAATTTTTTTTTTTTTTTGCAAAATGAGATTAGTGAAAATTCATTCTCTTTAAGTCTTCAATCTTTTTCATTTTACTACAGTTATATATATTTATATAATTTTTTTGTTTTTTTTTTTGCGTTAATTGACAAATATTTTAGGTCTGAATTATGATTTTTAATGCTTTTTTTAACGGAGACCTCACGTTCGGTATACGTACAATATATTACACACTATCTTACAGTGAGCATTTTTTTTTTTTTTTGAATTTTTAAATCCCATTTTTCTTATCTCCACTCCAACATTTTCATTTTTGCTTTTGATGTTGTTTTTTTTTAATTTTCCTTTCACAAACAAATCTTTTTTATTTTATTTATTTTTTTCATAGTCGAAATTTAAACACTACCTTTTGGAAATTTTAAAAAACAACACACATAATAATAATAATAATAATAATAATAAGCGTTAAAAAAAATACATTAGGCTCTAAATTACATTTGAAAAAAAAAACCAAAAAGGAATGGGGGTACGTTCACAGAACCAAAATTTTTTGGTTTTTTGGCCTTAGTACAATTTGATAGATTTTTATATTTAAAATGAACCGATATTCAAATTTATTAAAAATAAAATAAATTTGTACACGAGTTTCGGAATACGCTAATTCATTTAAAATTAAATGAATAGCTAAAGGCGTTTATGTTTTAAATTGGTAATATCAAGAAGCGATATCTATTTTACTAGGGAGAAGGTAAATAAATTCGCCACATTTCTACTTTCTAGCTTTATCTCAGTCCTCTAAATTACAACCAGCATCTCATTGGTTCTTGAAAACTCACGTCGGCGTGGCGACGCGAATGACGAAAATTACAGTCATATTTTCCGACTAAGTAGAGGCGAAATAGCCCGGCGGCCGCCTTTTACGTCCCCCCTTGTATTTTGAAAGGGGGACTGGGACTATGGCGCGCTAATACTTCGGAATCTTATAACTTCTCCCTAGTAAACTAGATATGGCTTCTTGGTAATATTAACCACACCCAATTTAATAAGAAATAAAAATTAAAATACGGTGTCAATTTCACGAGTTAAATCAATTATTCAATTGAAAACCAATCAATTTAAATAACATGTTTCCTACCAAATATTAATTAGGGCTATAATTAAAATAATATCAGTTCATTTTATATATATACCAAAATCTATCAAATCAGGAGGATTTTTGTATACCAGCTACCAGTTTAATTTAATAAGACTTTTTTTTACGACATATCATATCGATAACTGACAGCTCAAAGGGGAACGAGAGATTATTGTTGAATCCGCTCTTTTACATTTTTTAAGCTTTTTTTTTTCTTACGTTTGTATCCCTGAGACAAA
Source organism: Phalangium opilio (assembly GCF_054372755.1). Lineage (NCBI taxonomy): Eukaryota > Metazoa > Arthropoda > Arachnida > Opiliones > Phalangiidae > Phalangium > Phalangium opilio. Next base: position 3,875,556 of record NW_028324155.1, read on the forward strand.
AAATAAACCCTATGAGCCTACGCAAATATACAATGAGGTAGATCTGGGGGGAATTTAAAAAAAAATGCTGCTTGGGTTCTATTGTTGTGCGGTTGTTTTGCCAGTTTTTTGTAACGATTTATATTTATATATATAAATATTTCGTCAATATATTCCGAGACTTTTAGTGCCCTTTCTCTAAAATCTCTTTTTATGTTTTCCGTTTTTTTTTTTAAAAATAATAATAATAATTATAATTATAATATTATTATAAAATAATTAGTATTTAGTGCTGAATGGTCGTAGGTTAACTAATAAAAATAATAAACGAAAGCTTAGACACCCGATGAATGAATGAATAAAAACTGAGAATTACCTGAAGATTTCCAGATTTTTTTTAAGGGTTTTTTTTACTTTTTAGGTTTAGGTCTAAATTGGGAAGACTGTTTTAAATTACGCACAGGATGGGGAGAGGAATTGTTATTTTTGTTTTCATTAATGATGAACATGTATATAAGATGAGAAATGTTAATTTTTTTTATAGGCCTTCCGAACTTTTTTTTTTTATTTAGCTTTTTAATTTGTGTTTATTTATGTTTGTTTTTTCAAGGAATATTGTTTTGGTTTTAAGGCCTTTGGAAAGACCAGAATTTTTAACCATTATTATCATATTTTTTTTTTTTTTTTTTTTTTTTGCAATTGCTCGTTACAAATTTGATCAAGGCACTTATTTGAACTTTAGAGATAAGGTTTATTATTATTTATTTTTTTTTTGTTGTTTTTTAGTTGTTTTTTATTATTAACCGCTACCCTATTTGACCAGTGGCATCTCGGCGGCGGCGAGAAATAACTAATTACCTAATACATATTGATTTATGTTGTTTTTTTATGTTTTCGTAAAAATGTGTGCGCTAATGTTGTTTGTTTTTAATGTTTTTTTATATATAAACACGTACGCAAAGAGTTATTGAGCTTCTTCGCAAATTTTTTGTTTTTCATTTTTTTTATCAGGTACAATAATAAGGATAGTCTGAAAAAATATTTTTTAAACATATTTCTAAAGTTATAAAAAATTATTTCTCCTACGGTTCCCGCATGTTTATTTTTTTTTTAGTAGTAGTTTTATAAAACGGCTATAGTTAGGTGCGCTACTCATGTATGTATGTATGTTTGTTTGTTTAGTACCAGGGAAGGCGCGATGTGTTTTTCGGTAATTGTAATATCTTTGAAAAGGTATATTGTTATTGAGCCACGTAGCTAACGGTTTTCTGTTTAAAATATTATATTACGATACAAGAACTCGGTCGGTCGTCGTTGTTCTTATTATTTACCATTTGTACGTAAAAAAAAACCCCAAAAAGGAAAAAAAAAACAAAAACAAATTGGTAATATTTATTTACCAACCAGATTTTGTTTTAATATTATAGAATAGATCAAGAGAGAGATTAGTAAAATATTCTAAAATAGCCTGCATATGTAAAAAATGTTTTAAAGCACTGTATTTGTTTGTTTGTTTATTTTAATGGGGGGTTTTTTGTTTGTTTATCGTGTGTGACTAAGATGTAAATGTTTATTTATTTATTTATTTCGTGAAAATGATTTGGTTTATTTATTTATTTGAGATTTAGAATATAAAGCCATTGTTTAATAAATACTTAAAAAACGGCACTTTTTTTGTTTGTTTGTTTGTTTGTTTAATGATGTCTAATGTCTATTTTGGTTTGTAGTAACGTACGTGTAAATGCCATTTATTATTTTTATAGTTAAAAAATATTTTTGTTGAAGAAATGCCACTGGTCTATCATAGGTGTGTTTGTTTGTTTGTTTAATGTTTATTTTCGTTTATTAAACGTTAATTGCGCTAAAAGACCGATTATTTTTGTGTTTCTAACCATAAAGATACAGAGAGAGAGAGAGATAAATATTGATTGTTATAAACAGTTGTTTACTATAGTTAAGAAGAAATAGTTCAATTAATGTAACGAGGTTTAATTAATAATTAAGAATAGTTTAAGGGCAAAAATAATTTAAATATATTTGTTTATTTCTTTCTTAGGAAGATGGTGGGTGGGTGTAGGGGGCGGGGCGAAAGGGAATTACTATCGCAAAGGACTCTTTAATTAATTAAAAAAAAAAAAACCCCATTACTGTGCATGTGGGGATGGGATTAATTGGATTTTTTTTTTTTTTTAAACTTTAGACTGAGTCTAAAACATAAATATCTTAATAATAAAAAAACACGATACAATAACGTGCTTAATAACCTTGTGAAAAAAATACCCGTTTTCCAGCATTAATGTAAAAATGCGCAATGACAAAATTAAACACGTAGGGTAGTTTCGTTTTTACTTTTGCGCTCTTTAGAGCAGCAAAAGTATTGTTTTTAGGAATTACGTATTACGGTTGGTTGGGGGGCGTGTCTTTACGGCAGTGTTTCGACAGTAGAGATTCAAAAATATTATTTGTTTCGTTTAAGGGGATGGATAGCTATAAGCTATAGTTTGTGATGATAATTTAAATAAGTAACCAGGGGAAAGAACTTTAAACTTTACGTTTACGAAGATTTGGTACCGGAAAAGCCTAGTTTAGTTTAGTTTAGTTTATGAAGAAACATTTTGAGTATAAAATGAATATATGAGGGAGGAAAGGTACCCTCTGATTAATTTTGAAATTGCGCTTTGTTTAAAAAAAAAAAATCACTGGTTCGATTTTTCAAAAAAAAAATAATAATAATAAAAAGAAATAAACTACAAAGAAAGAAAGAAAGAAAGAAACAAAAAACAAATGGGACTTACAATATCGCTAGTCTGTGCGTCGGATTTCTTTGTTTGTTTGTTTGTTTGTTTTTTTGTTTTTGCTTTCTTCTTAAACCGCGGTAGCATTGCTCGCGTTAGGCTGAGAAAACTTGGATGGTAAGAGCAACGAAACGGACGCGTTAGCTTCGTCATCGGATTCCCCTTGAGAATCATTTAGCGAAGGTTCCTTTTCCGTTTCTTGCGCGGTCGCGATAGGCGCTGCGTATTTATTACAAACTGAGTTTTGCGATTTTCCTTCCGTTATCGTTAGTTTTTGGTATTTATCCGTATCCAATGCTTTCTTCGCGCCGCTTTCATTGTCGTCTTTAGAATTAGAATTTGCACCACCGTTTGACGTAATAACTTTACCACCGTTAAAACAATTTTTGTCATCGGGCTTTTGATCTTTAGAAGCCGACCCGTTCATAGCCCTTGGCACCACCGCGACTGATGGAGCTGCCGCCGCCGCCGCGACTACCACTGCTTTTTTAGGCCCGTTACTCGTTAATATGGAAGAGTTCTCCTTTATTATTATAGAAGTCGCGATAGCTTTATCCTCGTTATCATTATCTTTTACCACCGGTGGAAGAATACCCTGAGTAAGAAACGGTACAAATTACAAGGAGGTTTCTTGGGGTGACGCGTTGGGGGTTAATGAAATTATGAAATTACTTTATGGTTATCATGAGGAGGATTAGTTCTGTTAATAGCAATCCCATTTGCGTAAGGTTTGTGATTCTGATCACCGGTTGAGTAATGAATGCCATTTGCGTGACCATTTGTTAAAGGGTAACCTCCCTGTGATACAACAGCGGGGTAAAAACATTTTAAGTTAGGCGTAATTGCCATAATTTCGAATAATAATATCAAAATTTATCGAATTTTAAAATAAACTACGATGACCGCCCCCCCTATAAATGAATGAACATTGTGCCGAGACGATGATCCCTCAAAAATAAAGAAAGACTTGCCTTTGTGTCCAAATGATTGTCATCAGGAATTTGTGTTAGCATAGGAGCCATTTCTTGTAAATCTGACCCCTCTATCCTTTTATGTCCTCCTCTTTCTAATTGAGGGAGAGTACCATTTTCCCGAGGTATTTGCTCTACTTTACCACAACAGCAAATGAAATTTGTATCGTGATTTGCAAATGTGAGACATCTGCAACAAAAAAAAAGTGGTTTTTTTTTTTCGCGCAAAACCTCAATTTTACGTTTAATTGTGAAGGAAAAACACAATTAAAAAAGTCCTTACCTGTTCCTAAATAATATTATGAAGACGCAAATGATAATGCAAAAGACTCCGATGGCGACTCCTAAGATGATGCCTAAGAATGGATCATTGCCTTCCACACTAAGTTTTCTATCGGTGATGGTTTTTGTGGTGCCCGTGTTATTCCTCTGTCCAGGTATCTTTATAGATAGTATAGGGGAAGATGGTCCCTGACCGGCCTTTGTTTCTGCTTTTACCGCCAGCGAATAGGACACGTTTGTCAATATATCCGTGATTATAGTGTCTAACTTCGAATCGGGAACTTTTTTCCATTGTTCCTTTTCAACTTCGGTTTTGTAAATTTTGTACATGACGTAATAGGCCAAAATTTCTCCATTCTCTTCCAAGGGAGCTTGCCAACTTAGTCTAATTGAGGTTTGGTTCAATGGTATCCAACTTACATCGCGAGGGGGACCGGGTTCTAATAAAAATTACGTGAAATTAAAATATGCCTACATAAAATTTGGAAAAACTATCATTATACCGAGGGGGTAGACACTTTGGATCTCTGTGTACACCTGAGTTCAAGAGTTCAGCTTTGACAGTGCATTGAGTTCAAAGCCTTCGGAACTCAGAGTTCAGCTTTGACAGTGCATTGAGTACAAAGCCTTCGGAACTCAGAGTTCAGCTTTGACAGTGCATTGAGTTCAAAGCCTTCGGAACTCAGAGTTCAGCTTTGACAGTGCATTGAGTTCAAAGCCTTCGGAACTCAGAGTTCAGCTTTGACAGTGCATTGAGTTCAAAGCCTTCGGAACTCAGAGTTCAGCTTTGACAGTGCATTGAGTTCAAAGCCTTCGGAACTCAGAGTTCAGCTTTGACAGTGCATTGAGTACAAAGCCTTCGGAACTCAGAGTTCAGCTTTGACAGTACATTGAGTTCAAGACATATTGTACACCTGAGTTCTCAAGTGTCTACCCCCTCGCATTATACTTACTATCTTCCAATGTTCTGCATTCAATCTTTAGGCTAAAGCTGCTTCGATGGTTTTTGAAGTCGTTCGAACCAACAGAAAACTCGTAGAGAGTGAATGGTTTTAGTCCAGAGATGATGGCTTTGTTATCAGCGCTGTTGTACTCCACCGTTGTTAAATTATTCTCTTTTCCGCTATTCGCCACTCTGTACTTCACAGTGTAGTGACTGATGTTATGGTTATTCACCGGCACTTTCCATTGCAGTTTAACTGTAGTCGAATTAATAGGCTGACCCTCCATATTACTCGGTGGTTCGATAACTGTGTAGTACAAGACTATATATGAGCACACGCGAGGGGACAAACAAGGATAAGAGAATCTTACATTCATCTTTAATAGGTGAACTACCCTCTGGAAGAGTTGAAATGGATCTAGCAGTTTCCTCCCCATCCCCATCTCGATTGTAAGCGGCTATGTTAACTTCGTACCATGTTTGTAATGCTATGATAAAATACTCATTAGTTGACGGGACATCGCGTAAAACCGTTTTAAATTTACCTAATTCGCTTAGAAGAAACGTTGTAACATTAGCAGGGACCTGAAAAGGTCCTTTCAATTGATGTCCCTGTTTCCTATAGGATAATTTGTACCCTAGTAGAGGTGGAACATCATCGGACACTTCCACAAACCATTTAGCCTCAATGGTTGACGAGTTAACAACAGTTAATTGAAGGTTTGGAGCTGGAGGAACTAGATATGATTTTGATAAAAACGTCAGCCTTTAAGCTTTTAACACCTGTCTAGTTTTTGTTTTACCTTTGGCCTCTGGTAAACCTGGTGTTTCAATCAAAACCCAAGGCCATTGGCTATCAGGCAAATGAGGAAAACCCATTTTGGTTCCCGCCAGTACTCTAACTTCGTACTTATTTTTGGGTGCTAGTCCTGTTTTGACAAAAGGCAGATAGATAACCCCCCTCAATTAAGGCTCAGTCTATTCATCTCCCTTAAAGGGAGGGTGAAGTAGAAAATCAAGTGATTTTTTATCGATTCTTCTACCAATTTTAAGACCAGTCCGCATAATGAAAAATTCAGGAAATACTGACTCCGAATGATTTTAAAATTCAAATTAGGTTCAGATTTAAAGGATAATTTTAAAGAAGGTCCTCCGACCAATCGCGTAACGCCCTGCCTTTTTGATAACAAAATTCTCGTGGCACACTCAGTGTCTCGCGCCACGATTGTCACGTCGCGCGCCTGATTTTATCAAATCTCGTGATAAATTTCATTCAACGCGGAACGTGCCACGAGAAATTTGTTAATAAAAAGGCAGGGCGTTACACGATTGGTCGGCAGTCCTTCTTTAAAATTATCCTTAAAATCTGAACCTAATTTGAAATAATTTTAAAATCATTCGGAGTCTGTATTTCCTGAATGTTTGACTATGCAGACTGGTCTTATAATTAGTAGAAGAATCGATAAAAAATCACTTGATTTTCTACTTCACCCTCCCTTTAAATGATGCTAGCTAGCACAAAAGGATATTTACCAGTGATGGTATACTCTAACATGTTGCCAGAAACTTCAATTTTGCTATGAGAAGGTTGATTATGTCTTCGATAATAGATAATATAATTTCTGATTATTCCTCGAGCAATATCCAATGGTAATGGGTTCCAAGATACTTTTATGGTTGTTGGACTGACGCTCTCCAGTTTGACAGAGGGTGCCGCGATCGGAACTAAAGAATGGAAATTCTTAGATCCTTTAAAAGATTTAAAAAGGATAAGGGATGTATAGCTTACTATCTTCCCCAGTCATATGCGTAATCGTTTCTGATTGCTCGCTGACGGTTTTGTCACTGTAAGCTCGAACGTAAAAGGAATAATTGGTGAAAGGACTTAATTTGTCGATCAATTGGGTGGTATTGTCGAATAACACAATTTGGTTTTCTATGCCGCCTTTTGTGGGAAAGTAATGGACCGAGTACGCTTGAATGTGTAAACCAACGGGCGAAATGGAAGGCTGCCAGGAAAGTAGAACCGAAGTGCTTGATAATGTTCTCGCCATCAGTCCTTGAGGAGGTTTGGGTTGGTTATCTGTTTAAAATGAACAATTAAAGATTGGTTAGTGTTTGAAGACAATTTAACCGTTCTCTTAACCCCCTTTACCTCTTTTGGTAACATTTAATCTGGCCGCGGTTGATACAGTTCCAACTGAATTATTAGCCATACATTGGTACACTCCCGAATCTGCTAGGATGGTTTGCGTGATGGAGAGACTGTGTATGTTTTCGAACTTGATGACTTGTTCAATGCGCCCGTTGATGTATAAGGGTTCCCCGTTTTTGTACCATTGTATTGTGGGGATAGGAAAACCCACAGCGCCGCAAGTAAAACGCGCGGTTAAGGCGGGAGGATATTCTTGGCTTATAGGGTACTTAATAAATCTAGGCGGGCCTGCAATGATAAAACAATTACAGAAACTGACGCGATGATTTTCCAATGTTTTCCCGTACTATGAACATTGAGAGTCGATTCTTGAGATATTTCGTAAGTTAAACCCGTTTCCGGGTCCGGAACTGTCGCGATGCATCTGTACAAACCGTCATCACTGACATTGACAGAGGCAATATGCAAATTTCCTTGCCCAGTGATAGTAACTCTGTTCGAATCTATGGCACTCTCTGAAAACAAAGTTCGATAGTAGCACCACCAGTATTGTCAGTAACTGTTCTAGTTGCCATGTTTACCAGTCTTATTTCTATCCTTCTTCCTCCAAGATAATTTTGGTAAAGGCGAACCCTTGACCAAGCACTCCAAAATGACGGTATCATTCTCAACAACGGTTTGATGAGAAGGGATACTCAGGAACTGGGGAGGCTCGGAGGTTGTAGATGCTTTAAAATGGTTCAAAATTTAGGTCTGCGCGTGTGAAGGAAAAAATTGACGATGTCTTTATTATTTACCATCATTAACAGCGAGGGAAAACTTTTGAGATTCTCGCTTTTTAAATTCATTGTTGGCCGCGCAATGGTACTGGCCCTCAAGGGCTTTCGAAACGTTTATAATTTGCAATATACCAGAAGGTAATGTTTCGTACCTTTAAAGGAATAATGTGTAATCTTTAGGGATACGTGGGTTTTGAATTGTCGTGATTGAAACAACGTATAAAATCACATAGATTATGTGATTTATTTTTGTTGGATCGAATCTTGTTTATCGAAGTATAACACGTGTATTTACCATTTATTACTGAGAGGTAGAGGTTGGTCATTTTGGTACCAGGAAATAACAGCAGTTGGTACAGCAAAAATTTGGCACTGAAAACGAGCGACACTACCTTCTTCGACAGTTACAGACTCGGGGGAAATAGTAAAGGTTTTTGCCATATCTATCAGTCAGAGGATTAAGTTGTAATTAATTAATGGCCAACAGAAGAGCACGGGGGCGGGGGCGGGGAGTGGATAATTTTTAAAATCAGTGTACGCACGAGCTATGACAACTTCAATAGGTTTGCTGAGTAAAGCTCCGATTTTATTACGGAGCATGCATCTGTAAATGCCATCGTCTCGTTTACTGCTACGTTTTCGTTGAGACTGAACTTTATCGATGTAAAGCGAGCCATTTTCAAGAATTTTATGCCCGTTGCCTTCTTTGATTAACTCTCCCTTTTTATTTTTAAATCAATCGGTTTCGTATTAGTTTAGATCTCCTGGTTTTTTTTTTTTTTAGGGTTTTTTAAATTTATTTATTATACCTCGTAAAACCACGACACCAATAAAGGGCCATATTTATTATCCGTATATCCAGAACAATTTAGGAGTAGCGGTTTGTTTTTGTGAGCCACTACCTCATTTGGAGACAAATTTGTGAATCCAAGTGTCACCGTTAAAGGCGATTTAGCTAAAAAAAACATTTATTGACACAAATACTATATGAATTTGTGCTACATGTCAAGGGTTATTTAAAGATTGGTTTGAAATATGACATTGACAACTATGATATATTGTTTGTTTTGGTTAAATTCTTTCTGAAGTTGCCGATTTACAAGTTCATTAAATTTGTAAAGTCGATTTATATTTATATAACAGTTTTTGGAGAGTTTATATGGACTTAACTACGTCCGTGTAGATCATTAGTCTATGGGTTTATTTACTACGTCCGTGTAGATCATTAGTCTATGGGTTTATTTACTACGTCCGTGTAGATCATTAGTCTATGGGTTTATTTACTACGTCCGTGTAGATCATTAGTCTATGGGTTTATTTACTACGTCCGTGTAGATCATTAGTCTATGGGTTTATTTACGCATGGTCTATGTATGATTAACTTGATTGCGAAACTATATAACTTTAGTAATAGCCCCAAAACATTTCATCACGCTTTGATTGCAATGGGGCATTAATGATGTGCATAACAATATTGTAGATCCATAAAATTATTTTTTGTGGAATTAATGATTTAAAATATAATTTACAAAATTTTAAAGGACATTGAAATTTGTATATATCTAATAGAGGTTTTAATGATAGGATTTATATTTCGGGTTGTTTATATACCTTGCAAAATAAACAACAATAACAAACGAAGCCATGCAATTATAAAACACTATTATAATGATAATACACTTTATTCAAGAACCAAAAATTTACCGTAACATGCATAAATCGATCGCGTAACTTAACCTAGTTATAATTTCTATGGAAAAATATGATAATACGAGGGGGTTGTCATTTTTGAATAATTAAAGATGTTTTGACATTAATAATTATAAAGAGTAATGGGTAAGAATTTTATGTAAACAACGTTATAGAGAAGAGTATCCTCGGCGTAACGCGAATAAAATAATACGAGCAAACGTACACGCGAAACGCGGATCCCCCGATAAAGGAAAAACAAATTTAGCCTAGTAAAAACAAAAGAGCCCCTCTCCCAAAACGTCACGACGTATGTAAAGGCTTTAAGCACGGGCTTTCGGGGTGTTTTTAAACCGTGGGATAAAACCGTTCGTTTCGGTTCTACTAGAAGGATAAAAAGGCTTTAGAAAATTGGGAATTTCTCGGATATTCGCCTAGGAAAGGTAACATTCGTCATCGAAATTGCCGATTTTAGTTTTTATCGAGCAAGAACAGCCATGACGGAAGAAAAAACTACCGCAAACACGTTCGTTCTTTTCCAATAAAACAAGAAGTGAGGCGCTAGGACTGCGAAAAAAAAGAGAGAGAAGAGGCAGAGCGAGCTAGGCCTAAAAGCCCCGAGAGCAACGCGCGGGTTCGGCGGCGCGGCGGCAAAAAAATGACAATGGCAAGGACTGAAAAAGGCTTACCTCGAACGCTAAAACACAAGAATAGTGTCGTTATCGCGTAAATTTGTTTTTTAACGCCGCAAGCCATAAATTAATCCGAATTTTACGCATATCTATACACTCCATAGGTTATTTACTACGAAGTACCTGTCGAGAAAGCTTTACCGAACAGAGCGTTGAACACGAGACTGATTTCATTAACCGCGGAAGAGTCGATGTGCGCGCGCCGATCATCCGAACAAATAGTCCCTCGCTTTAAAATACCAACTAATACTAATTACCGCCTAATCTTCTCTAATCTCGACGTAACTATACTTGAAAACCCTTTCTCTATCGTTTGGAAGCCACTCGGAAAGTCGCTCCGATTTTGATAAAATACTACGCGGCCAAAATGCCTACTTGACTGTAAATACGGGACGACGTAAACTAGTCTTTGATTGGCCGAAAGAGCTCTCGCAACCCCTAGTTATTGGCCGGTTTTCATTCCCGCGTAAATAGTATTTGCAACAAAGAATAAGATTATACACTAAAATGTCACACAATCTCGGGCGCTCTACTCTACTCTACTCTACTCTACTCTCCCTACTCTTTCAATTTTGTATATAATATATATCGGCGTTTGGGCGGCGCACGTTTCATCTTATTTCGGGATTCCGGACGAGGGCAGAGAAGCCAAAATGGGGGGAGGGACGAAGGCAAAGGAGAGAGAGAGAGCGAGAGAATCCACATAATTCCAAAACTACAAATTATTCAAATTATCGCCCGGCGATTATGAAATAGAGAAGGGGGAAAGTATTAATTAGCGCGTCGTTACGTCGTGGTCGTCCTTTTCCCCGTAAATGTTATTATTATAATCTAAATAATAATTAGAAACGAAAGTGGGCATAAATTTCCATCACCTCCGGCGCTCCCCCCTACGGGAAATTGGCCAAACGGTATTAATAACAAAATGTTATGAATGTTTAGAGTGTTTTTAAACGACAGCGTGTTATGGAAAACGGGAAATTAACGCTATCTCTAGCTCCGTTTAGTTTAAATTGAGATTTCCGTTACTATGTTCTAACTGGCGCGCGCGTTTATAGATTTTTTATTCAGTGCTTATAATTTTTTTTTTTTACAAGCCACCGTTAAAACAAAATATGCCCATCTTCTTCAAGACGCGACGGAAAGATATCGTCTTTCTCAGTAGTAGTCCTTAATATTTTATAAGGACTACATTATAGTAACTATACTATACAGTATAGTATAACCAGTGACTTCAAAATGGTCTATTTATATTAATGAAAAGAAATGACCTTGAAGAAATCCAAAAGATCTCCTCTTAGAGAGAGAGAGAGAGATGCTACGCTACGTGCAGTAAAAAGAGGATGCGATATAGCAGATTATCCAATGTCAAAAATATATATTTTTTTCTTCTTCTTATTCGTAGGGGCCCCTTTATGACCCGGGTAAACTTGGAAAAGGAAAATAAAAATGCGCGCCCCTGAAATGTCCCCCAAGCTAAGAGGCAAAAAGAAAAAAAATAAAGTTGATCTATTAATAACTTATTTATCTAAATTTATATTATCTTTAAAGAATTTAAGGAACGCGTAAGATATGTTTTATTTCTTTCTAATGAATAAAATATTAATATCAATTAATTAACTAATTATACTAAGGTTAGATGCTCGTGTCTAAATTAATTTGAAACCAATAAAAATTCGCTTCGACCTAGCTAGCAATGGGAAGTAAAAATTTTTATTTTTAAACTTTTTTTTTAAGAAATCCTGCCAATTTAGCCGGTTTTTTAAAAACACGTGTAAAAACCCTCGATAAAAAGTTTGGGAAGCAAAAATAATAAAAAATTTAAAAAAAGAAAGAAATATATAGAAATAGCCCTAAGGAAGGAAATTCTTTATTGTCCGCTTGCTCGGTGGTGAATGGCTTCTCTTCCCCCCATTTTGAAACTTGTTTTTGCGCCTCGTAGTGCATGGCTGCGGCCCTAGCGTTTTGAGAGCTTTACCTCTTTTTTGTATTGACCTCGAATTTCGGTTCCAGAATCCACAGTCGATATATATATAGGCGGTTAACAGTGAAGGAACATTGGGGGGGGGGGGGGAAAGAAAATAATAAAAAGAACCCCCTTTTTGGAACAGGGGACTGTTCTTCTGCTGTAGTATTGGGAATTGGGAAGGAACTTAGGATCAGGGGATGGGGGTTGTAATCTTTTTCTTTTTTGGTCTTTTGTCGTAAACGTCATTGCAACCGTACACTTTACCAGGCGCAACAATTGTTTACCTTTTTTATTAATTCCATTATCTCACGCGAGATATCGAGTTTCAGATTTGTGTATTCTTTATCTGCGATTTGTTAAATACTTTTCTTGGGAATTTTTTGAGTTTTGTTGTTTCGTGAAAAACAAATGTAGGTTTTTTTTTGTTTTGTTTTTTGTCACGAAACTGGCTGAAGAATTTTTCCCGCGCTTTCATTTCATTGGAGCACGGTGCAGGGCTGCCAGTAAACTTAAATTAGTTCAGTTTAGTTCTTGCTTAAGGTTGTTAATCTTTGGTAGAAACCAAGGAGCTAAATTGTGAGATTTTACCATTAAATTATTAATTCACTTTGACTTAATTAAAATATACATTTTCTCCATTGAATATATTTTTAATTATATTCCGTATAATTTTCCTCATTAGTAATTTTAGTTTCTATTTAAATATTATTGTAGTGTTTACTGTTTCTAAACAACCAGAGGCGAAATTATCTCCAAAACTATTCGTCTGAAAATATCAAACTTTATTTCCCATATTTTTGCTTTTCTCGTTCATTAAAACTTCTAAAGTTAATAAATTATTATTTTTATTTTTTCTCACGACTCTTGAACTTTCAACTTTAGTGCAGAGAGAAAGCCTTGGAAAGAGATTATTTTATAATAAATCCCCTGTTTCGTTAAATCCCTAATTAATCGAAGCCATATAGTCTTAGCGCCATATATTCGACATGGCTGTATTGTTTTAAAAAATAAATACTTTTTAAGTATTTCTTTGAATGCAAAAATGGAAATGTCTTCAATATTGTTTTAATTTATTTTTATTTTTCTCTCAAAACTCCAATTACTTTAAGAAAACTATTTGGATTAACAAATTAATTAAGAATTGAGAGCCAATTAATTTTAACTATTGTACGAAAAGACCTTTCAACCCCATAGGGTGAGTTTAAAGTGGTTTATTTTACCAAATCCATTAAACGGGGGGAGGGGGTTTGATTTTTTTTAAATGATTGTGGGAAGATAGTTTCTTACGTCACAATGACGTCATTCTTCCAGATTTTATTATCCCAGCTCCGTTTCCGTGGCTTCTTATTACTGAGTTCCCCCTTCCTCGTAAAAAAATATGGCAAAGGTGATAGGGATGAATGGTACTTTTTATCATCATGAATAATGGATGATGAAATTGGCAATAATCGAAGCCAGTATCGGTTCTATAACCCTCATTAATTCAGGATTATCTTTATATTGAAACTTATACTGTTTTCATTTGCCGCTGTTAGATAGTACCCGGATTTTTTGTGCCGTTTGTCTACCGATATCTACACGGTTTTGTTTCGCATATTTCATTTGCTTTTATCATATTTCCTAAAAGATTCCGACAATCCGTGTATGAAATATAGAGTATTTGAAGTGTTTCGGGGAAGATTTGAGCCAAAAGATATTTAATTTAAATATTTTATAATGGCGGAAAAATGTAAAAATAGTTTTAAGAATTATTTTATCCAATTTGAAGCCGACTTACAGGGGTAACCTTTATAATGGTTTTTTCCATAGCCCCTGTAAAAATGTATAACCCGCAATGCACCGGTGCTTAAGGGGCAATAATTTTATTTAGTGGAGATTTTTGGGGTCTGGTGAAAATAATAATGTTTGGGGCGCTAGTATAATAAGATAATAATTATATATTTGATTAAGTTTATTTATTTATTTATTTATTTGTTTGTAAAAAATTAGTTTTTATAAAATAATGCAGATATTTCTTTATAGGTAAAATTTTAAAAAGCCTTTAAAACAACCTGGCAACCCAGGGTAGATTAGCTATAGTTTAAAATAAACAAGACAATAAAAAATCCTAGATATTAATTTTATTTACTATTAATTTAATTTAATTTAATTTAATTTAATTTGAATCAAATCGAAATCTTCGCCCACGGAATTCTGAAAACTTTTCGCTTGAACAAACGTTTGCTCATAGTCCATTTATTTATTTTTATTATAAAACGCGACCATTAAGGTGAAATGCTATTAATTCGAGCGCTGAGGTATTTGTTTAAAGGCGTTTTTGTAGAATCCTTTCGAGTCGCTCATAAAACGATGTAATCGTTTTTCGTAATGACGATACGCTCGCGTAAGAAGACCCGTATAACCTGTCTTTTAAGCTTTCTTTTTATTTTATTTTTTTTTTTATTTCAAAAATGAATCATAACATAACGGTCTTATACGGCGGGAAAAGCGGCTGTAGGACCATCCCTTCCCCCCTTACTTTTTTTCTAATGAGCGACTGAAAAGACTAACGTATAGTGTAAAAAGGAATGAAAAAACAACAACAAGCGATTTGACCTTACATGATGTAGTATCGTAAATCTATATATATAATATTATATAGAGTCACTTTCTCCCCGAAAATCCCCGCGCGCGCCGCTACTTGGATATAGGCCTATACTCATTCAGTTTAGAAAACCACGTGGGGAAAAATTTGGCGCGAGAGTTTTAGCGGGAGAAAAAGTAGCGAAACAACTTTCACTTTTCTCTCTCTCGCGCGCGCGCTACTCGCTAGGCTTGGCTTAGCTTAGCTCTCGTGAAGGGGAATGAATGCCAACAAACTATAACTGAACCCAACTAACTTTTTTTACTTTTTTATTTTATTTTCTCTTATTTTTACAACTCCCCCTTCTTCCGTATCTTTATGCAAATTTCGTCTCTTTATGAATAAAACAACGTTCTACGGCCTATGAGTAAATTGGAGGAGGAGGAGGAGGGAAACTCGCGCCTACTTTTAATCCGCCAACACGGACACGCGTTCAGGTCCTTTTAACTTTTAATTTCAGTTTTGTTTTCATTTTTTTATTTAAATCCCGTTTTATTTATTTCAAATTGTAATTTTAAAAGCGAGAAGGCACTTTTATTGAAAATTATGATTTTTAATTATTAATTATTTTGCTATTTTAATAAATTAACACCACTCAGTGAAAGATAACTTAAACAAACTTCAAAGGTTAATTTACTCCAATTAGTCTTTATTTAAACTATTTAATGATTTTTCGCATAAGTTTCGTAAATTAAATATGATGTATTTCCTCCTTCCCAGTTTCGATATAGCATTTTTTTATCAAAAAGGCGCCGAAAAATTATTCTCTTTTATGTATATTTTTTTTTTGCGTTCCTGGAATCAAACATCTTGAAAGAAAACTTCCCAAGTTAATAAACTTAAACTCCGTTCATGTTTATATAATTATATTAAAACGATATAGAGAATTCCGCTTATCCAAAATTCATCTTCATCTTTATTTATCATTCTCTTTTATGTTGAACTCGCGTATTTTCGTAACATTCAAATTATTAATTTCTTCTTTATTTATTAATTTAGGTATTTATTTTTTACGTGAAACTAAACTTTTGATATTAATTTTAAATGAATCCAATACCTTACTGAGGATTTTCTTTAAATATGTAGTACATTAACTTAAAGAATAAACGTTATCAAATTAAATAATACACAATTTAACAACCAGCTTTACAACAATCTGGAGATACATAGTTTTTAGTCTAGGAGAAATGATACCATTTACAACAGGAGGTGAGACTACTTTGCTGACAAAGTACAGCACCAAGTATAGTCTGGCCTCTTGGCGTAAATAGTATCAATCCTCCCCTTCTCTCTTGGCTTAAACTTCAGTGCAGTGTTGTCAGTTCCTCTGCGAGTCAAGTTGGTCAAGTACTGATTCAAACTAACTCACCAACGGCCTGGCAACACTTGGGGGAAACGTAAGGCAAAAATATAAATAAATAAAATAAACAAATATAAATATATAAAATAAAGAAATATATATAAATATATAAAATAAAGAAATATATATAAATAAATAAAATAAAGAAATATATATAAATAAATAAAATAAAGAAATATATATAAATAAATAAAATAAACAAATATAAATAAATAAAATAAACAAATAAATATAAATAAATAAAATAAACAAATAAAAATAAATAAAATAAACAAATATAAATAAATAAAATAAACAAATATAAATAAATAAAATAAACAAATATAAATAAATAAAATAAACAAATATAAATAAATAAAATAAACAAATATAAATAAATAAAATAAACAAAATAAACAAATACAAATAAATAAAATAAATAAAAAACCTTTAGTGTAAACTACGTGTTATTTTTCTATGCACAAGCGCAATACTATCTGGCACAGAAAATCCCGCTCGGAACTCCGCCGGAGTGTCATTGACACTAATGCAGAGAAAGTACCGTTGTAATAGCGAAAATTACTCGTATTAAAAGAAAAAAATGCAGAGGGAGAGAGAGCAAACAAATATTTGGTGACATACCCCAAAAATCAATAAATGCTTTTTTAAAAAACAAAAAAACAACCCGATACTTGGAAATTGATTTAGTTAACCCTTTTGGTCCTTACCAACAATATAAAATTCCTTTAGATTATATAGCGTTACCTATAGTCTATTTTTTTTTTACCTACCAGACTTGAAATGTCTGGTAGGTTTCGGCTCGAATCACTTTTTTTTTGGTTCTTTTTAGACTTGCCGATAGTTGAGACCCCATAACTAGTGCTTGTTTAGTGATTATGTTCGATTTGAACGTAGTGGCCAGATTTATAAAACCCTCAAATGAGTTTTTCTTTCATTTTGAAAAGTTTAAAAAAATTTAATTATCCCAAAACGTTTTAGGCCTACTTTCTAACCCTAAAACAAGACGAATCTCTCACTCTCGCGTTCAGATAATAGAAATTTTGATGGCCACTTCAACGAAATTTATCATAATCACGTGACCACCCATGTAGAAGGGGAGAAAACTTTTGAAATAATAAAAAAAAATGTTATTTTGCAAAGGGCCAGTCATCGTGATATGGAATAATATTTTTCCGTCTCAAAAACGTTTTAAGACATTTTTGAGCCTCGGCTTCCTTCGATAATGTATTAAAGAAAGTTACTTTTTTTATTTCAAGGGCAAATTTTTCTCTCTCTCTCAAGTCAAACTTCTCGGCCCTTTAGATTGAAGAATTATACCGAAAAAAAAAAGAAGTATGTATTTTTGGGGGGGCCTTCGGGCGGGCTACATGTATCAAGCCAGTGGCTTTTCGTAGAACTACTCGCTTGTGTATGTGTGTGGGACCAAAAAGAGGCGCTTTCTCCGAATTTACTCGCTCGTGGCGTAACTAAAAGGACAAGTCACGTTAAAGATGTCTATTTTAGTAAATTGTTACGGATTTGAGTACTTTTAAAGGGAGCGTGAAATCATCAAATATGCTGTTTTTATTATTTTTCATTTTAGAATTATAAAATAAGCGCATCATTTTAGAATTATAATAAAATAAGCTCAAAATACTTTGAAAAAATATTTGCCTTATTTTTTTTTGTGTGTGTTTTTCACCGCACAGACCGGGCGCTGTCATTGGTCAATGTTTCAACCAATCGAAGAAAGGAACGCGAAAAATCTCGTGGTGGTGATTGAACCTACCCAGTTGTCGTATTTTTTTCTTGATTGTATGAAATTTTGACCATTGAAACTACCAGTATATTGCGGGGAAATTCATAAAAAGTAGTAAAATAGTAGGATATTTTAGACTTGAAAATTGGTAAGTTTTATTAACTTTCTTGGAAGACTTCACGCTTCCTTTAGTTAGGTTATTTGCTACAGTAACATTCGTAATGTATGAGTGTATAGGATTTAATCAAAATGTAAAATTTAATCAATGAAATTACTCAACTGAATAAGGAGGAAGGGGGGGGACAAAAAAGAGGCGTGACGTCATCCTCCTGCGGTGACCGGCGTGTTGTTGTCAAGTTTATAAAATAGATTAGGCTCTTTGTGATTAATTGCGTATGGGAAGTTCTGACGTAATTCGCAGCGGTCATTTAAGTCCCTTAACTTAAATATGAATCGTTTAAACTTAATTTAAACTAAACAATTCATTTTCAATCGACTTCTTAAAGGCACTAACAGATAATAAAGTAACCAACGGACCGCAAAGAGAAAAACACGCTAGATTTGACTAAAAAGGGGAGGTGACCTCTCTCTCTCTCTCTCTCTCTCTCTCTCTCTCTCTCTCTCTCTCTCTCTCTCTCTCTCTCTCTCTCAGTAAAGCTGTAGCATAGAACATTCAATTAATTCCAGAGGAGCCTCCATCTTGGGTTATTTTCCCTCTTACCAAGAAGCGCCGCTAGAGGCAGTGCCAGTCGGCTAGCCTCCCGCGGTGTAGTGATGGTTTCTCTGCAATTCATTGATGAAATGGTCTATCTATTACTTAGTGTCATAATTATGAAATATATCTTATAAACTTATGCTAGAATCTAGTAAGAAATATATGCATTGGAACATCATTGCAAAATTGCACTATTTTCCAAGATTCTTCTCCATATAGAGCATATTTTTGATCATCCAAATCACTCAGTGGTTACTTTACAACGCGTAAAAAGGCGGGTGACCTCGACCCTAGATAAAACCGTTTTTTTTCCTTCAAATATCATAAACAAAGATACATAAAAATAAAAATGTACGAGGGTTAATGTAGTTGAGAAAGTTACGTATGTATATGATGGGGTATATTCTACTCTATATACTTGGAAGGAATTGATATCGACCTAAAAACGAGTTTTATTCCCCAAAAGGTTTTAGGATTCTCCAAATACCATCAATTCAATTTTTGCCCCATTCTACCCTCTTCTCTCCCCCCGGACTATTGCGCTCCACCTTCTCCTCTAGCCCAAAAATCGGAGGCCGGTTTCTCGATTCGATGGAAAAAAGGGGGGAAGGGGGAAAGGAAACTTCGTGTGGCACTTCTATGGCGCATACTCCAACAAATAATACAATGATTATAGATTTTTTTTCCTCTTTTACCCAAGGATCCTCGCTTTTACCCCTTAGTATCCCCGCGAGAATGAGTACATTGAGCGGGAGAATGTCTTGAACTATGTATAGTAGGGACTAAAATCATCCTGGGATAATGGTATCCATTGAAGAGGATATTTATGAAGGAGTAGAACTCTTCTGGTCTGGAGAGTTTCTAGCTTTAAATGTTTTTTTTTCATCAACTTCCCCGCTTCTCTCTGTGCCCTCTAATTGGTGTGCAGTGTTGTCAGGCCTATGGTGAGGCAAGTTAGTCATGTACTGGCTCAAACTGAACTGCTTTAATTTTTCTGTGCAGTCTCCTGCCTCATCAATAGTCTGGAAACACTGGGTTATGGTAAACAAGATAGTTAAACTCTTTGAAAAGCTTATACTCCTTTGATTTGTACCCTCTTTGAATTCAACCGGCTGCGACTCCTTATTCTTATCCGCAATCAGAGAAATGCCTTAACTTTGTAAAATTTCTCGAGTTGGAACCGTTTTTTAATTTTATTTAGATTTTAGTCTCAGCGATGAATCGTTCTAGCAGAAGCCTGAAAGCGTGTACAGGATTTTTTTCTCTCTTTCTCTCTCTCATAGCTCGCTTCTCTTCTTTTTAGATGTTACTGGTTTTAGCTGTTTTTAGTTAGGGGCAATAGCGGCAGCTGTTTGTTGTAAAAGGGAAAAATTATCGTTCACACATGTAGATAACCGAATAGTTACTTTTAACATCCCGTTTTCAATTTGATACCCAAGTACCAAAAATGAGTAATTTCGGGCTTATCAGCGACCGCTATACCTTTGCTAACCATACAGTTTTTAACCCATATGGAAGTAGGAAACGGTTGTTAGCCCTTGATTACGCTGACAAGTGACGGATGGACGCGCGAGATATGTGCATTTGATTCTCAGTTGTTTCACATAAGGAAAAAAAGCGCAAAAAGGTACCCACCCAAACCACTGACGCCAAACCAATATTTAGGCTTGACCAGAAGCCCATTACCCAAGTATTAAGTATCCCCAAATGCTATTTTGGGAATACTAGTAATGATCCTTGTTAATTGATTTTTCCACGTCATTTTGAGTTTTACTTTTTACCCCTATAAGCTGGGTTTTCCTTACAACACCGATGTTACGTCGGATCGGTGCTCGGCTGTACGTTGGAACGCGGGTTCTAGAATGTTTACTACATTTTCAAAATACGACTTCGTTACGTGAATAATAGACCTAGTTTTCAACGCAGAGTAACGTGTAAAATAATTCAAGAAAACCTAATTAATTTTGTACACAAATTCTAATTTAAATCCCGCTATACTTTGGGGAATTGCTGCTTCTTTAAGATTAGATCCGTGTTTTGTTGTTTACTCTAATGTTTTGTTTTGAAGTCTATAAAAGAAAATGGTTTGCCGTTTTAAAATTAGTTTATACACAATTCTATAGAAACCTTAAACTCAATAGTTAATCAATAACAACAAATCAATATTTATGTATAGCATATAATATAATATTATATAATATATTCTTTCTTGCGTTTCAAATTAATTGAAAGAGTTATGGAGCTATGTTTATAACCCTTTTTTTAACCTCTGAGTGACCTTTATGACCCCGCCTCTCCTTAACCTTTCCTATTTATAGTTTCTAGCCAAACATTAGCTAAAGAGCTAGGGTGGGATGGTGGTTGAAAATTATCTATAATTCATAGCAGCGCTCACCTATGTTACAAAGCTTTGTGAACTTCTCTCTCCTGGCCTTAGATCTCTGTACTCGCTTCTAGTTTCATTAATAAATTACCATTTTCCACTTCCCCTTTTGGCAGAGAGTTAATGAATGTAGTGGCCCGCTTAACGCCACTGGCCCCGCCCATTTTAATACCAAAATACCATCGTTTCTCCCCCTCCTACTCCTTCCGCTTTTACCACCACCATTACCGGAATCAATGACCAAATTACTTATGAGCCCGTCTTAGTTAGGTTTCAGTTTTGGGCTCTCTTATTTAGAGACTACCATCTCTTATTTGCATTTACTCGTTAAATTTTAAATCAACCGCAATAAGTAATATTAGAAAGATCACGTGATTTCATACGGCCAATCACGGATTCCGATTGTTTGTAGCGTAGCGTAGATAATTAATTAATTGCCAATTCTGTCATTGATGATTGGAACTCTTTGCCTAATGATATTATCATACTCTCTACCAAATCTCAATTCCGTCGTCATTTGATACGCTTTTTTCGCGCTACTTTGTAACTTTCATTACCCTAAGTTCCTTATTGTATTGTTAGTTTTTTTTTTTTTTTCTTTTTTTTATTCTGTATGACCAATTTATATTGTACCATCTTATTTAACTATCATTATTATCTTTATCTTATTTTATTTCATTCTTATTTTATACATATACATGGTCTTAATTAATCTCGTGTTATTATTCTTGCCCAATATTATTGTATTATTTGCTCCTGATTACTTGTTGTTGATGTTTTCTTATTTGTAATTACATTTTAGTTTTTTTTTTTGTTTTCTCTTGACAATTTGTAACTACGTACGATGCCCATTTACACGTCACTTTGATGACTTTGTGGGCAATCATTCACTCAATAAATAAATAAATAAATAAATAATAAATAAATAAATAAATATGTTCTCCGAAGCGTGTCCGAACTTTAGCCAAACCCATGGCTAAACCATAGCTCTCGTGGAATATAAAACAACGCTGTTTTCGCCATCTTTTAATTGAAATTAGCGTTTTAGTGAATGCTCTTATCTTAATAAATTAGGCTTAAGTATGAATCTTAAAAGGTTCTAAAAGGGGAAAATTTATAATTTAGGAAGTTAGAAATGATTATGCATTTATGAAAAGATCGATTCTTGTAGATGGCGCTGTCTTCATTAAAAATTCTATTTAATGATTTTTATCAATTCCGAAACTATTACGAACAATTTTTAATTAAAAAAGAATAATTTTACTTAGGTTGCTATGGCGAAAATTATATTTTAATTGTTAAGGTATTGTCTTTTGAATATCATTATTTTTAGGAGAGTGCAATTTATCTAGGTTTTTTTTCCGCTGTCTTATGGCAGCACCGCCTTTATCGTGGAAAATTTCTTATCAGCTTGTAGGTTCTCCCATATTTCCAGGATTGTATAGGCTTCCGCTGCGTCATTTGGTATAAAAATTTATATTTGTACTAAATTACTGATCGGTTAAATTTAAATGGGAGTTGTTTTCGTTCCCCAGATATTTCCGGTTTTATTTTGTTAGTATTTGTCGTAGTATCTGCTTGGTATTACGTTTAATCCGAGGACTATTTGGCGTAGCGCAGGAATATTAAGGGGATGGGCGTTAGAGACTGGTGAGTCGGTTTCTTTGGTTGGTTAGTGGTCGTCCGCCTGGCTGGGAATTATATTGGAGAGCGCGCCGGCAGAGTCCTTCCTCGTTCGTAAAACCCTCGCTCCTGTCCTGTTTGATTCTTCCCGAGAACCTGAACCTCTTCCCGGTCCTGCCACAAATCATTTACTTCCCATCTACTTTCTCGAACGTAACCAAGGTATGTCCCAAATTTCCTTCGATCCCGTCTTAATTTTTTGCGGCATGCCAAATTTAGTTACCCATTAAAAAACCTTTGTGTTCACCCGAAGCCTACTCTCTACCCTTCGACATTACGTTTTTTGCGTTCCTCCTCCGCCATGCTGCTTTTCTCACACAAACCCCCACTGTCTCTCTATATTTTCCCGACTTCCCCGAAAACGTTTTTTTACAAACTATAATTTGAATTCCCGGCTTATCGCTTTTTTGTCCGTATTGTTTTTGGCCAAGACTAAAATTCGTTTCCGCCTAATATCCAACGCGAAATTAAACTTAACCCGAGTACGATTCTAACGAGGCAGTCAGGCAAAACCGGAGAAAAATACCATTTTCGCCGATCGAAAACGATGGCGACCGAGGCTTCGTCATATAGATCCGCGCCAAAATTTTCAGGGGCGCGCCTTACGTTTTTAGCCGCGAAAAATTCAAATAACAGTCGAGTTATTAGAATATATTTAAAGATTGATCATTTACGCCTCGAATCGCGGGAACAAAAAAATCAAGATTTTTCTTATACATTTTTCAAATCGGGAAAACTTGTCTGTTATTGTATATATTATATTTTTTCGAGACAAGTTTATATTCTAATTTTTAAAAAAGTTTTCTTCGAAATAAAGTATCAGAGAAACAGCCTATGTGTCGTTTCTTTTTTTGGTTGATCACAAGGAAAGCACATGGTGGAGGATTTTCACGTAAAAAATTGGTGTCAATTTGGGTTATTTTTTTTTTTTTTTTCAAGATGTTTTACGATTCATTATTTTCAGCTTGTTATTAATTATAAGCCTATTTGTTTTGCTCGAATTTTTTTGCTGTAATCAAAGTTCAGTGGTTTGTTTATATTGGTAATTTTCCACTCTATGTAAGTGTACTAGTGTTAAGTTTGTAGACGTGGTAGGTGGAGATTCAGGTAGGTTTGTAAATGCGTTGATAAATTTGTTTACCGAGTAAGTAGCTGTAAAAGTAAAAAATCGGGATGTTGGCTTCACATTGAACGTTAATGTGTTGCCGTTGAAACACAATTACGGGCGCCTTAAAAATTAGCATAAGATCATTTAGAAACCCATTATCTGAAGTAAAATGATTAATTCCTTATTCTTGAAGAGTATTAAGTTAAAATTAAGAAAGAAATTTATAGAAACGTTAAATACGATGAAGTAGTATCTCTGTGATAAATTCACTTCTGCCGAGGGGCCCGCCACTTTGTATACACCCCAGACTGACTAGCCCCTTGGCGTTAGCTTCAAAATATTCTTATAGAAAAACACTTAAGGTAATCAAAGGACAATAAAACTCTTATCTTAAACTTAGATAAATTTAAAATCACGAAAGTAATGTTATATAAACAACTTTATAAATCGTACTAAATTTGAATGAAGCAAAATTATGTAGATTTAATAGATTAATGTTTAAATACTAAAAACAACACTTCTTAGTCACATTAATTAGATTTTCGTGTGTTACTGGCAAATATTTGAACACCCAATTCCATAACAAAGTAAAACCAAAACAATATACCTTTGGGTTAGGTACTTTACCCAGTAATCTAACCGAAAAAACGTGCTGGTAATTCAATGTCATAGTTTTATAACCTGCACGATATTCTTCTCGGTAAATACACCTGCGTACGGTTGGAACTTGCACTTTTCAAGGTACCTCCTCTTTAGCTTCAGCTTTTGACGTAGGGAAAAAAATGTTGAAATCCCCCCTTACCTAAACTAAAGTTGCCCGTGTTGATGAAAGCTTCATTCGAATATTTTTATAATTTCTCTTTCAATTTTATTTCATTGAATGTAGATGTAGTTTAGGAATAAGCGCTTCAAAAACACCATATAGAAACGATTATTATTATGTTATAACCTTGCGTAAGTTTGATTTCTCGTGAAAAGGTAGATTTTTATTGGGGTTAAATCTTTTGTTGGAGATAGAAAAGTAGGGAACAATGCGGGCGGTACCTGTGAAATTTCGGTGCTGATTTTTTTCGCGCTCTTTTTAGCAAAGGAAAAACCTTCAATTTTATAATTAAGCAACTTGGGATTATAGGGTAAAATGGTAGTAATGATTTATCTCTCGCCGCGCGCATCCTGTACTCGGTACTCTTGTCTGTCTGTGTCTGTGTCTGTTTGGTGTTTAGGTACAGATGTTTAGATATTTTTCTTTTTCTGATTTTAATTAATTTCCGTGAATGAGCAACTGTAAGCGGCGATGTACAAGTGTACATCCGCTTTGTATCTATACAACTGTCTTAATTGAAATAAAAAAAAATTAAGGGCTTTCGAGCTTGTATATTATAATTTGACGCGTTAATTGTGAAGTAATGGAGGATGATGGAATTAGGTTAAGGCTACTGCATGGGTTTTGAAGAGTTAGGAATGTGGACAGCAGGGTTTTTGAATTGAGGTTAATGTGGACAGCAAGGGTTTTTGAAGAGAGGTTTATGTGGACAGCAAGGGTTTTTGAAGAGAGGTATATGTGGACAGCGGGGGTTTTTGAAGAGAGGTTTATGTGGACAGCGGGGGTTTTTGAAGAGAGGTTTATGTGGACAGCGGGGGTTTTTGAAGAGAGGTTAATGTGGACAGCGGGGTTTTTGAAGAGAGGTTAATGTGGACAGCAAGGGTTTTTGAAGAGAGGTTTATGTGGACAGCGGGGGTTTTTGAAGAGAGGTTTATGTGGACAGCGGGGGTTTTTGAAGAGAGGTTAATGTGGACAGCGGGGGTTTTTGAAGAGAGGTTAATGTGGACAGCGGAGTTTTTGAAGAGAGGTTCATGTGGACAGCGGGGTTTTTGAAGAGAGGTTAATGTGGACAGCGGGGTTTTTTGAAGAGAGGTTAATGTGGACAGCAGGGGTTTTTGAAGAGAGGTTAATGTGGACAGCAGGGGTTTTTGAAGAGAGGTTAATGTGGACAGCAGGGGTTTTTGAAGAGAGGTTAATGTGGACAGCAGGGGTTTTTGAAGAGAGGTTAATGTGGACAGCAGGGGTTTTTAAAGAGAGGTTAATGTGGACAGGGGGGTTTTTGAAGAGAGGGTAATGTGGACAGCAGGGTTTTTGAAGAGAGGTTAGTGTGGACAGCGGAGTTTTGAAGAGAGATTTACGTGGACAGCGGGGTTTGAAGACAAATTTAACAACAAATTAATTTTTACCACTTGGATTCCTATTCTTATTCTTGGGGCTTAGAATTATTTCATAACAAAACACGGTGTAAATATTTTACAATTATGCAAACTAGTTCCCTCCGTGTTATTTACCATCTCTATTTTTAGGAGTTATTGTTTCCATAATTTCGCTTGAATATCGATTTTTTTCACGAATTGTAAACCAAAACGACTGCTCATTCGAATAGTAGAGAGCGAAGATGTATTCACAAAAGAAAACCCCATATATACAGGGTGTTTCTAATAAGTCTGCCATAAATTAAGTGGGATGTTCTTTGGGAAATCAATTTTGAGTAGCAAATGTAACTTCTATCTCCATTTTTGCCGCCCGGGCCACTGTTTTCGGGTTAAGATTGTACATAGTATTTTACGAATGACCCCTTAAATTTAATTAAGAAACTGAAAGATGATGCTTTCTAATTTAATTAAGGGGTCATCCCTAAAACACTCAAATCATAACTCAAAAACAGTGACCCGGACGTCAAAATGGAGGTAGAAGCTACATTTTCGACTGAAAATCGTGCACCCAAAGTACAACACCCCATTTAAGTTAAACCAAACTTATCAATAACACCCTGTATACCCATGGCACGTTCGATTTATATGATAATACTCGAATCCCGCATACACACACGTTGCTGGCTTAATGCTCGAGTGACTTTTTATTATCTTAAAGTACAAGAAATATATATCGAAGTATCTATGTTAGTAGGGGATGGAATAAGGCGGCATGATAGTGAGTGAGTGAGTGCGCTGTTATATTCAAACCCGTAACGGTGCAAGGTTTCATTTTGTTTTTCTCGAACTATTATTTTCACGCCTGGATAATGTAAAATCTTTCGAAAGCGCCAGCGTGAATTTTCAAACTGGGAATATGATAGACTTTTATTTGATTTTGAATGCGTAATTTTGTAAATAGCTTACGTATCGTATCGTCTTACGGAAGTACCTATAAGACAAAGGTTGGGTGAAATTGTCTAAGGCGTGTAACTTTGAGAGGAGGGTGTAATCCAATCGGTGTGTGTGTGTGTGGACACGGCTGTACCTTTGACTGTAATAGAGATCTTGCATCTTTGAAAACCTTGCCAGTGCTGAAATAATTACGCGTCTTAATCCATATCGGTGTACGGGGTCTCATTAGAGTGATTAGCTCCTCGAACATTCTCTAATAGCGCGCTATTGTCTTACTTTGAAATAGGAAACGCGGCTTTAGGATCCAACTGACCTACCCACAAAGTCGCAAACCTAATTGAACTTTATGTTAAATTAAGAGCTCCTGACTGTCCATTCTTTCTCAGTTCATACGTTAGTTCTTGGGTTCATTCAACATAATCTTGTAGAAATAAGTTCCAGGATGAAAAATCCCCCTTAAAAACTTGCCAAAATCTATCAACGTTTTTGTTTCAAAACTTTAATCGGATTTTTGTTTGAAGTTCCCTAAATATATTAGAAATGTTTCAAAATTTATCTGATATAAAATACTTTCGTTGATAATCCGTGAAAGTGCTTTTTTTTTTATTCATAATGAAGATTCCTCAGTATGATAGCTAAGAAAAATGTATGTTTGGAACCCATTTTTTCTTTAGCTTCGTGTGTAATAATTATAAAACCATCATGTAGCTTATAGAAATTGGGTTTGTTTGTGACGTGTGTGTTTGTGGAGATCATACGATTCACGAGAAACATGGCAGAGTAGTTCAGCTCGTGAAGAATATTCCATTTGTTTCAGATGAGAAGCAAGCACTACAGGGGGGGGGGATCATCTTCTTGGGTTATTTTCATCGAGCCATGAAGCACCACTAGAGGTAGTGCCAGTCGTTCGTTCTGACTTTGCTTCTTGGCGCGAGGGAAGGTGGCCTACCGCCTGTGTGTTGGTTTCCCGACAAGTAATTAATGGGATGGTCTATTAGGAACAGAGATAGTTGGTACTAATTATTTTGTTCGAGTTACTCTCACCATTCACACGTAGCTATTAATATTACGTCATCGTACATTTACTTGTTTCTGCCACCTTTCTCTTTGGCTCGGAGCCCGATACACCTGCTTTAATCTAGAAGGTGGCTCGAATCTACTTCCTCATCCTCCTCCTTTCAGTCCATTAGTAGTGATTAACGTTAAAAGTTCCGAGTAAGGCAAGGCTATACTACTGTACTCAACCTCTCTCATATTATAAAGATCCCTTAACCCTAGAGTTACTTTTCTTACGCAACCAAGGGTCGTGTCTTAAGTTTTAGCTCTAGCGCTAGCGTATACCCTCATGAAAATAGTCAATTTTACTACGAGTATTGAAGAAATGTTTGACGCATTTTTGACAAAGGGTAACAGAAGTATGTGATAAAGATGAGGTACAAAACAGAAAGAGAAATCCAACCTAAAAAGGAGATTTTCTACAAGATACTTATTAAGATTTGTAAGACCTGTTTCTAATATTGCACGTTTTTTTTTGAGGAAAAATTGCAGACAATTGTTAGGCTATCATCGTAGCCTCTATCAGTTTGTTAGACAAGGGGGGGGGGAGGCAAAGTCGTGACGTCATGTATTCACAAATAACTAATTTGAGAATGACCTTTGAACCCAATACCAAGAGAGAACTTGCACAAGTATAAATAACCTTCACGGTTGAACTTTCTCGTGACGTCACACCCTATCTCACGACCATATTGGAAATTGTCATTTCAGATCATACACTTTAGACTACCCAATATTGACGTCACGTTCACCTAGCTCCTCCCCTCATAGTAACACTCAATAATATCTTTTCGTTTTATTAATTTGTGGAGGTAGATATAGTTTGGACTCCACAAACGGGCCTAAGAGTGAGTTAATTATTTTTGGGTGAATTTAATATATTCAGGCTGTGATTTCTAACGTATGCAGCAGTCATTAAGAAGGAAGAAGCCTTCGTGATAAAATATTTATACTCTTAATACGAGTTTTTATTACGCTTCCAACTTTTAAAGTCTTATCCCGTGTTCTTGGGCGCTAATGGACGACATTCCCCGGGCCCTATAGCAGCACCTTAGTATAGTTACAACAACCCTCGTGTTTCATCCTTACTAGTTAGTTCCTTTTTACACGATTCTACTTTACCTCATTATTCGATTTTTAGGCCGAACACGGAGCTAGCGCCTGGCCCCTGATTGTCATTATCTTGGCATTAAGTATCCATTGATATCCCCGCCCCCTCCCCTCCCTTATCCTTTCATTCCAATCAGTCTCTAAATTAGGCTTAGCAAGCTTACCCTGGAAACTTTGCCTATAAAGTTTTAACTTTCTTTGATCAACGAAACGAACACTTCACTCGGAGAAGAGAAAACCCCAACCCAAGTTTGTTTGAATTTTTTATAAGCAGCACACACCGAAACTTTTGTAATTCTGAAAAGTGTTACATTACTGAAGTTTTAAAATATTTATTGGGAACCACTATGTATACTCGGATGAAATTTCTACTACGGTTAATAATTGCGTTTAAATGTTTGATTAGGAAATCTAATTTAAATTTCGTACAGTCTCATTTAAAAGTTATAGACTGTGTAGGCCTACCTATTAATTGTTGTATTGCCTGCACCATCTCCATATTTCAAGATGGATGACGTTTGGGAAAATATCTTTGTTAACTTAGGAGTAATGACTTTGCAAAATTTCAGCTCCGTAGTTAGTTATTGATATTTTGGTTAATAAGAACTACAATACCTATTTATTTCAACGTAAAGGTTGATAATTTCGAAGATATTGGTAGTATTCGTAATAAAGGCAAGTGTTTGTTGTTAACCAACCCCAATTTTCCGCTCCAACGAGCCATTTAATTTACACAAATGTTTTTACTATTGAAAAGAAACATAACTTTCAGTTTTTTAAAATAATTGCGTTTAATTCTTTCGGTATTTCTTTTGATGCATTAATCATACATCATAGTCCGTTATATTATTGCAAATAAAAATATAGGTAGTTTTTTATTCGCTCTCGTGTCATACCAATAAGCTAACCTTCTAAAGCACCACCTACACGTTTCAACTTTCCAAAATGAATCACACATTACCGCTAAACAAATCTACATTATTTATTATACTCCTGTCGAGTGTCCGTGATTGGGGAAAATTATACACCTTATTTCGCAACACAATGTAAAAACCTGAGATTTTTCTTACAGTTTTTTTTTTCTGTTTCATGATCTGCCCTATACCCCTACCAGTTAGACGAAACGTTGCCAAGATTTCACAACAGAATGGTACTCGTACATACTTAAGTCTTCGCGTGACGGTAAAAAACCGCGCCAATCTTATTTTTATATTTGTTTTTTTGAAAAATCACACGCCATTTCCGTGTTGTTTGACTTATACTAGAAATATTATACAGGGTATTTCAAAAAGGGTTGTACTGACGGGTTTTATGGTCTATTTTGAGACGAAAATGTTCTGTGACATTTTTTGCCCTGAAGGTAAGGGACACCCTTAAAGTGTTAAAATTAAGGATGACCCCCCTTAAAATTGATGACTACTTAATTTAATTTAATTAAGTAGGGGAGGAGACATATTAAGCCACGCCCCTCCCCCTCAGAGCTCTCCATATACTCTTATATTTGAAGCATATATTCGGTACGTGGTAACACACGCAATTTTTTCAAGGTAATCGTCATGTATCTTGTTTTTGCGTCCATTATTCTCACTCCGTTTCGCGCCTAACGTTATTTTTCCGCCGTTTTACATGGACCTACTGTTAAAGGAAAAATAAAAAATAAGGAAACCCAAAAAACAACTCGTGGAATCTTTTGAGAACTGTTGGAATTCCAATCTTAGCTATCCAAAAACGACGAGAAAAAAATGTATGTCTATCTACTCTGGAAAATATACTGGAAAGGCGCAACTTACTATCCTAACACGTCGCTCTTTTTTAGGTACTTCTGTGGGGGGAGTATATATATATATACTATATAGTATGAGAATCTTATATTATCGGAGAAATGTGGCAACATTTTTCACTCTAGGATGTATATAGAATGTACGCCGGAAATCCGGAAGAATTCCCGCCTTTTTCTCTATGGAACCCATAGGATTTTTTTCTTCTTCTTCTTCTTTCTTTCTTCTCTCTCTTGTACAACTTACAAGCAAGGAGAGAGAGAGGTAGAAAAAGGGTTTCCACTATTTTGTAGGCCCATTTCTTTCCTTTAGAAACCTTTCTCTTGTTTCTGTTATTAGTATAGCTGATATAGTGATGGGTAGTCTAGGTTAGGCTTAGGTACAGTATACCGAACATCTTCCAGAGATTCTCCGAGAACTTTACTACTAAAGAAAGAAAGGAAAAAAAGCCAAGTATTTTTCACCCCACCATCTCCCTCCATTTTATTTATTTCTTCTTTAGAACTGTACCTAGTTCACCCTCTTCTTCTTTTTTTAAACAAAAGAAACTAAAGATGTTAGAATCTTTGGTTTGGTTTGGTTGGGCCAAAAACTAGAGGGTTGCAGGCAGGAGCTAGGGCGATGCTTCAAATCCTTTTTCTTAATTTTAGGATGAAATAAATTCCTGGGCACGTGAGATCTCAGACTTTTTCCCCAACTCAAGTTTTTCCTCTTGGTTTTAAAACTTGAAGTAGAGTGAAGTTAGAGTGATTGAGGGAGAGAGAAAGAGTTGTAGTAAGAAGGGTAGGGTAGTCTTTGACTTTCTGAGATTTTTTGATCTCGCTACTTCTCATGTGATAATTCTCTCTCTGGATTATTGTTTAAAAGGACTTGAAGTCAGGAAGAAATGCTGCGGTGGTTGAATGAAGTAAATTTGAAATACGTCATAGATTCGTGGTCTTGGAGAGGCGTGGTTTAAAGCGACCTTTAACGCGCTTTATTTAATTAACCACGCCTGTCTTTGGTCACGTGTCTGTCTGCGAAGTATTTCAGGAATTATATGTTTTAACGTTTTTCCAATGATTTCACCCAGAACCCAAATAAGTTGTGAGAACATTCACTATTCATTCGTTCTCAGTTCTCTTATATCAGTTCTTGGTTTCATTCAACATGAGCTTGTTGAAATGTTCTGGGATAAAAATCCCTCAGTTCTCTATAACCTGGTATCCACTCCAGAGAGAGGATTTTAAATAAATTCTGACCTTATTCTTCACCTTTCAACCCTTTTTCCTAAATCAGGGTTAATCCATATTTAAAAAACCCTTACCAAACCAAATTCTTAAGTATATTCATTATTAATATAGCACTGAATTTCTCTCGGGGACCCTAACGAACAACCCTCTAAATTTTTTATCATCTCGTAATTTTTTTTTTTATTATTTAAAGAGAAAAATTTTGCCTCTGGGTGGTATTTTATTATTACAGTAGGGGGAGGGGGAGAATTCTTTTTTTCTTTCCTTTTTAACAATGGAAAGGTGTTCGTTACCTTGGAAACGCGACGTGGATGAGCTAGAGAAAAAAAACGTTATGACTGAGGTATACACCTGCCTCTGCGGTACACTATGCCTCTACGTCCTCTGTCGTTCTCCTACCTTTGCTTACGTTATGTCATATTTTAACTAGAGTACCTGGTTCCGCCCAAGCCTTATTATTCATGTACTAAAGGCGTTAGATGTTAAAATGCACGCGGATTTCAACTGAACTTTGTACAGTTGTAAAGGTAGCTTTTAGGCTTAGCTTTGGTTCGAAGTTTCTCTAGAATCTCACCTTCTTTCCCGGGGGTCTTCCCTTCTTCTACCTTTCCATCTCTTCCTTTCGCATCGCGCTCTAGTAGGAAAAGGATAGGTAAAAAAAGAGCCGTAATATTGATTGGCAAGCCAATATGGAGGACAGGGTGGAAAAGGGAAAATCTCTCCTTCAGTGGTTGGAACCGAAAGAAAAAAATACCTTTTGCGCAGTTTTACGTTTTTATCTACCTGTCTAATTGTATATCCTAAATTTGGGTTATGGATCTAACGGAGTTTTATGTGTGGTGTATGTTTGTCTGTGTGGGACAGTGGGGTACGCGAAAAATAAGTTTGTCGAGGAAAGATCCGCTTGGAACTCCGAGCTCGTATTGGAAAAGGAAGAGACTGTACAATGCAGGTTGTGGGGTCGCCCAACTCCTGACTTATGTTGTACCCAAGGTCTGTATATGCGCAAAAAATTGCACTATTAGGTTGGCTCGTACAGACCCTAAAAATCTCGGTTTTTCGGAGCTAGGCGCGAGAGGTAAAAATATCTCAAAACATACGAAACAAGGCGACGCGTACCGCTTGAGGATTGAGAGGGCGAAGTGTCACGTGTGATGAAAGTGGGGAGAGAGAAATCTTTCGCTAAACGGTTAACGGTTCCTGGCCGATACTTTTGGGCGCGTACCGGCAAATATCCTCCGCGAGATCTAGAGTCCGAGGCTCCGACAACATACTTCGAGTCACGGCCCTAGTCGGTAAAAGTTGTTCCGGGTAAATATATACGAGAATCCCAAGTAAATAATATAATAGTTATTTAAGACTACCATTAATATTATTTTTGGCTTTGAAGCTAACGGCCAGTGATTTTGTTTTGACTATAATTTGTCACGTATTAAAATATCCGGTAAGCCTCGACTTCGGCTTGGGCACCGGTCGATTCAGCTTGTCATGTTTCACGAGATAGAATAATTATAATATTAATAATAATCAATTATAATTATTATAATCAATAGTTTGCACTAATTAATATACTAGAATGGTTATTGTTATTATGTACCATGTGCAGGCACCTGAAATAAAACTTTATTCCAACTTCTAGGATTCTAGTTACGGATTTTATGAAATTTACTGTGCCTATATTTATAATTATTTTTACTCATATAAACACATTAACCGAACAACTAAAATTCATAATTAAAAAATACTCGCACAAAAATTATTTGTACAACATTTACACTATAACGCTGTTTCTGAAAAGACTGGATGGCTGACAGACATACGTAAGATATTTTATAAGCCCCCACCGTGCTAGCTTTGTAAACCAACGCGCTGGTTGTCTGGAAAATCGAAAACTCGACGCGCGAAAAGCGCGTATGGGCCCCCCTTGTGTTGTACCTCCTTCACTGCCAGCTCGAATAGAAAGAGGCTTGGCACTTATACTGTTCAACTCTTAAATTGGTAGATTTTTTTTTCAAAAAAAATATGTATTTTTAAACAATAGTTCGGCTTTAATTATCTAGAACTTCGCTTAAGTCTGTAAACAAAATTCCCATTTGAACTGCTGTTTATTAGTGTTTGTTTATCAGAATCTCTGGGGTTGAAATAATTTAGAATGACGCTGTCACACGTAGATATTACTATTACGTAAACTTGTTTTTATTTTATTTTCTATATACAATCGTAAGCTCTTACAATTCGACCGGAATAGGCGATTTGGGCATTTTGGCTTTTTGAAAATCTTATAAAAACCAGCCCCTGTATCTATCTTTTTTTTCTTACTAATACTTTATTTGAATTAGTTCTATACAATGTTTTTATTTTTTCTAATCTCAGTGAGTTTAAGCTCGAGTGTGTTCAGTTAAGCTTCTCCTCCTTCTTCAGAGGGAAAAAATAACATTGATAAGATATTTTAAAGGGAAAATGTAACGATTAAAATTGTTTATCGATTTCGTGTTCAAGGTCACATATCGTGATTTTTTTATTAATTTTTAATCGATTTCAAAGCGAACGGCATTTTATATTGGCAGTCAACCCCTCAAAGGTTAGGGCTAAACTGTATGAAATACTGGTAAAAACACCCCAATTAATGATTAGTTAATGAAAATCATTAATTACGAAATTAAGACGTTAATTATTATAATTATTCAAATTATTTCTGATGACTTCTAATTAAGAAACAGTGTAATTAAATAAGTAAATGGGGGAAAATATTCAATACTTATAAACTTGAATCTTTAAAAATTACTTTAATTAATTAAGTTGCTAATTAACAAAAAATAATGAAAATGATCGCGATATTTCAACTTCTCTTTAATAGATAAAATTCTTCGAGTGATTTGTAATTCTTTCTTCTCATGAGAACGAAATCCAAAAAAAAAAGAATATCGTTCTACAATAGTCGATATTTGTTGGAAGTTCCACGCTGTATATGTATCATTTTATCAGAAAGATATTGGAGGGCCTCATTGAAATAGCTCCTATAGCTTTTAGACTCTTCGTTATCTCTCCCCCTTATAAATTCCCATTTGCTGCAGCGGCTATAATTACCATAGACATAGATCATAAAGGTTGAAAGTTTAACGTTATGGCATTTAGGGGTTCCACCACCACCAGGGTCGATATATAAATTTTCTCATTCCTCCAACTCTCCAAATCTCGGGTAATTTCCGACTAATATCAGACTCTTTTCATTTTTATTCAAAACTCTTCCCTTCATATTCAGTTCACCCCGATTTAATGATCTCTCTTATGCGTTATAGTTCATACATTTTTGTCAATAATATTGAATTTAAAATTTATCAATATTAATATGCAGGGTGTTTCTGATAAGTCTGCCATAAATTAAGGGGGATATTCTTTGGATGCACGATTTTGAGAGGAAAAATGTAATTTGTATCTCCGTTTTTGCCGTCCGGGCCACTGTTTTCAAGTTATGATTTGAGTGTTTTAGGGATGACCCCTTAATTAATTAAATTAGCAAGTATTGTCTTTCAGTTTATTGTCATCCGTAAGATACTAATCTTATCTTGAAAACAGTTGTGTGAACGGCAAAATGGAGATAGAAGTTACATTTTCGACTCAAAATTAATTTCCCAAAGAACATCCCTTTCCTTAATTTATGGCAGATTTATCAGAAACACCCTGTTTTGTAAGTCCAAGAGGAAATTACTTCGTTAAAAGCGTCTCTTCAATGTTTTTTTATTTAAATATGAGTATAAACGTGCTTACGACTTTACTATTCAATATTCAGGGATGAAATGAAGTAACTCAGGATGATATGGTCTACCACTCTCTTTTTCTCTCTCTTTCTCGCTTGAAGCCATCTTTATTAAAACCGATTAAAAGTGAGATTTAATACTCGTAATAACTTTTTTCTTATGGCTTAGAGGCAAATTGGGATAGGTGGAATTTGTTCTTTTACTTGTTTCTTTTTAACCTTCATTGAGAAGGCAATAACATTGGAAAATGTCTCCCTTAGCTCGTTGTAGCCTATAAGGTTCTCTTCATTATTGATGTACGTAATGATTTCATAATAAGTTCCAGACGTCGAAGGGTACATACAACTTGTCTTACCTGTTTTACCTTTTAAGAAATTTATATTTATGTTCGCTCAATTTAAATTTTCAGAGGTAACAACAGGGGGTATTAGTTTTTTTGACCTTTTTTTGCTAAGATTAAGTTTAAGGGCGCGTGGTATCGTTTTAAATCCATTTAATCAACACTGATGGATTCATTGAGATTGCAGTTAATGGTATAATGACTTGATTCTTGAACTTTTTAATTGAGTCAGTTTGGGGTTTTAATTAGGAAATTAAAGTGGAACTATAAATAAACTTTTGGATGTTGTTGAACTGTATAGTTTTGTAGCTTGAGAACCTATTTAAGATTTGAGAACATACGAGTAGACATTTGGTCGTTATACGCGCGTTTTCCAATATGACGGCGATGCATGTTGGAAAGTGGGATCTAGTTCAATTTTTTTTTACGTTCTCAGTTCTCATATGGATTCTTGTTGGTGCAGTACATTTGAAAGCGTAATGTAGCAATTGTTGCAAATTTTCTTGTTGGGGAAAACAGTTAAATGACGCCATTATTTTCGGGGTTAAAACATTTTAAACTCTGTTGAACATTTTGAAGGATTTTTCTGGAATTATTTTAATACCAGTTAATTAGACAGACTTTGTTTGGTCATTACTCCAAGTTATATAGGTCAACCTTGCAAAAGTATTTTTCTCTTTTTAGTTTTGTATTGTGTAGAACCCTTCATCGCCTCATTATCCAAATTTCGATCTCGGATTTTTTTTTTTTTCTTTCTTTCCATTCTCGCTAGCTACGTCTTAATCTTCTCGAGACCATACTGGCTTCTTAGCTTATTTCGCTAATGACTGTTGTAGTTAGAATCTTAATTGGACCCTCGCTACTTAAGGGGTTAGTGCGTATATACTATATAAAACTGTTTACGCGTTTAAAGATAACTTAAAATCCTATTTATTTCCATTAAATCTCTACGCGCGCTCTCTCTCTCTATCTTCTTTCAGTCGCATTGCTATCACTGGCTTGTCGCGTAATTAAGCCTTTGCCATTCGTTTAGTCCAAAGTTCATTAGCTGTAGTAAGGTAAAAATAGACGTTAATGAATTGTCGGAGTTGGGATTGCCTTACTTAAATTGAGAGTTATTTGAGTGCTAGGGGAGGATAAGACGGCAACCTGACCGACCCCAGTGTGTTTATGGTATGGTTTAGGTTAGGTAAGATTTGGCTCTGTTACTTTGTAGGTTAGGTTTAGATTGGGTTTAGGGTTGTTAGCGTTAGGCTTAGCTTTAGATTGGGTTTAGGGTTGTTAGCGTTAGGCTTAGCTTTAGATTGGGTTTAGGGTTGTTAGCGTTAGGCTTAGCTTTAGATTGGGTCTAGGGTTGTTAGCGTTAGGCTTAGCTTTAGATTGGGTTTAGGGTTGTTAGCGTTAGGCTTAGCTTTAGATTGGGTTTAGGGTTGTTAGGGTTAGGCTTAGGTTTAGATTGGGTTTAGGGTTGTTAGGGTTAGGCTTAGGTTTAGATTGGGTTTAGGGTTGTTAGGGTTAGGCTTAGCTTTAGATTGGGTTTAGGGTTGTTAGGGTTAGGCTTGGGTTTAGGGTTGTTAGGGTTGGGCTTGGGTTTAGGGTTGTTAGGGTTGGGCTTAGCTTTAGATTGGGTTTAGGGTTGTTAGGGTTGGGCTTAGCTTTAGATTGGGTTTAGGGTTAGGGTTAAGCTTGGGTTTAGGCTTAGGCTTAAGCTAGGCGTCAATGTAGGGATCAGGTTTTCGTTCTTCTAGCCGAGTACTTTATCTTATGGACTTTTGGTTTTCCGGAAAATTAGGAATGGGAGGGGGGGACGAAATCCGTTTTTCCGCCCTTTTGACCACCCCCTAGGACTAGTCGAAAACGTGCCCCTAAATAAGTAAGATTATTAAAAGAGCCTTTTCTCTCGAATGAAAATAAATTGAGGGAGCCACGTTCTCCGTCTCGAGACTACCGCTTCGAAGGAGCTAGGAGCAAAGAGGCGCGCGCCAGGAAGGATTTGCAGAAACTTCTCTCCTTCCCTAAAAATAATGGGCATGGGTGGGAAGGGATGGGACTTGGCTTTTATTTTTATTAGCTCCCAAAAGCTGCAAAGTCGAGCCGTTACCATAGCAACCGAGAGATGCGATTCGAGAAAAGAACGGCTTTCGGTTTGTCACGTTCCTCTTGAAATAACTAACGAAAACTGTTTCAACTAAAATCTTTAAACCTCTTTGGGACACGGAAGAGCGAGAAAGAGAGAGAAAGAAAAGATAGGATGTAAGAATTCTCTCCCGCTGTAGAAGAAGTTTAGGAAGGTGTTTAATTTGCCAAATTTATTTTAATGTTGGATGCAGGGGATTTTTAAATATTTTTCTTCTTTCCACTGTTTTTATTAAGAAATAACGAGACTCTGCCGCCTACCAAAATCACGTTTCCTTTTTTAGTCTTACCATAAATATCTTTTATCAACAATAAATCATGGTATAGATAATTTAATTTTGTTTAAATAATATTTCCACTGGAGATATTTTTCTAATTAACGGGAAGTAGTTTTACCACCTGGTTTACCGATTAAGGCCGACTCGGCCGGATGTTTTGGGGAGATGTTAGGCGAGGATGGTTCTTATTTAGGAATATGATAGCCACCTCGTTTGTCTCTGATTAAAGGCTGGTCTAGGGAGAGAGAAACTCTTTTCTCTCTTATCGAATGAGGCTGAGAAACCGTTTCCGGATCTATACCGAAGGCGCTAATTGGAAAAGCACGGAACCCAATCCTTAATGGAAAAGATCTAAAAAAGACGGCCGCCGTCGCCGCCGCTATCACCATGGATTGCTTACTATACTCACTCTATCCTTTCCTTAATGTCCTCTCCTTAAGGAATAGTGTACTTCATTTAGACTTTGCTCTTGGATAACTTACTGTTCTCCTCCCCCCTTTGGTCTTCCCGCCAATTTATGCCAGTTTCTCACTATCACTCCATTGGTAACAGAACAGACATGTCCGTAATAGAGAGGTTAACAATAGGATCTTTTCTCCTCGCTGCACATCGTAATTAACCAAATTTCACATAAATGTTACAAATAATAAAATGGAGGTGCGTGTACCTTATACCCTTCTTAAAATTCATAGCCCACCGAAAACCGTAAAAAATGTGCGAAACTAATTTAAGAGTGCTTTTTCACACTCAAAATGCCATTAAACGACTGGAACTAATTTTGATTGAGTTCGGACGACGTTGGACGAATATAAAAACGAATAACCCCCCCTTAACAACACGAACTGAGAGTTGAGAGAGAAAAAGAGAGAGAAAAGAGGAAGTAGCGAGCGAGCGAGTAACAAGCGTTAAAACTCTAGTTGAAGGCTCTTAAAATTAAAACACATTTTTATAGTTTGTTTCATCTATACCTCCTTCCTACGGAACCAAACTTGTACATAAATATAATGCTAGTCTGCGCTTTGCTTTTCGTTCGTTACTGGCGAATATAGCGCCTGGATGAACTTCTAGGGTTAATGGGTTTAGGTTAAAAATAAATTCGTTTGACGACGTGTTCCGGAGTTGCTTGTTTGGATCAGGGTCCACCTCTTTTATGGCATTTTCGTCTCTTACCTCGGCGGGGTGCTGCCCCGTATAGGACAGCAGCCTACTAAAGGTGCAAGGAAAGGTACCTGGAGGTCATTTCATTTGGAATGTACAGTACTTCATTTTCCAAGGTAGTAACGAAAGGCTTAGTGTAATTTCGTGATAAATATATTCTAAAGTCTATCTTTTGAAGTAAACGTCGTAACACTAGGATTCTTCTGCCTTTGGCGATTGCGCAGTAGGTATTTTAGGTCATGAGACTGCGCAGAGATGGCAATGGATCAACCCCCCTTGGGATGTCCCGATACTGAAGGTTGCCTAAACCTCTCCCTTATAGGTTGAACTTGTTCTGCCTGTTATCTCTGACGATGTATGGAGTTTTTTTCTTGGTTAATGTCTTACATCAGTTGAGGAACTTCGTAGGATACTTTTAGCTTTGTTAGTGAGTGGAATTGAGGATGGAATGAACTATTTAGGCGACACCGATTCATTCTCGTTGAGGTAGGGCCCCCGCACCCCGTCTTGTATTATCACCCAACGAAACAACCGTTAAAAGAAGCTAGGTTGGGTTGGTTGGGAGGCCGAAAACAAGAACTGTGGCCTGGCCTAGTTGTAGACTCTAAGCCCGTGAAGCTCACGGACCATTTGAACGCTTAATGGGCAAACTCCGGCCCTGAGCAGATTTATGAGAAGTTCCTTTCCCCTTTTCTTTCTTTCTTTCTCTCTCTCTCTCTTAGCCGCTAGCTCGCAGGACGGAATTCCTTTTCACCCGCTTCATCCCAAAACCCAAAACTTGGGTGTAGTACGTGATCTAACCTTATAGCGTTTGGTTTGAACCCATATAATAAGTAAACTATATGAAACGACACAGTAAGGTTAGTTTGAAAGAAAAAAATATTTAGGGAACGCGGGAAATTGAAATTTACAGCGTACTACTCGGACTCGCGCTTGGTTCGCAACGAGATTACCCTCGTGCTAAAGTAGTTCTTGCGGCTAATTTTCTTTAAAAATTAAAGAGCTTCCTAGCTTTATATCTTAGCGCACGTTAAAAGTTACTCGAGCAGAAGTTTTACGAGGCTTACCTGCCTACCTGCCTGTTCCCCCAAAGTTAATTTTCTTATTTTTATTGACTCGGAAGTTATTTGAAAGATTTATTTCCCCTTTGGAAGTTGTATCTTTTCTTTTTACCTCTCCGAGTGACGTATGTCACGGAGAGGTTCTAATTTCGACGTGTCTGTCTGTCTGTGTGTCTGTCTGTGTGTCTGTCTGTCTGTGTGTCTGTGTGTGTGTCTGTCTGTTGTTATTGACTTACACCCCAGGGGACCGCGTTCGCAGTTTTCAAATCGGAGCAAACGTTTTCCCAAATTCCGGACCGCATTTACAGTTCCCGGAAATTTGGAAAATTGTATTCCACTTACCATAGCTATTATCCATTACCTATCTAACACCACCATCCTCTGGTCAATTGTCCATCTCATATGGACACCAGTCTTTACCCACTGGCTTCTATAGTCCACCATCATTTTGGCTCATTTTCCATGCCACATGGACACCAGTCTTTACCCACTGGCTTCTATAGTCCACCATCATTTTGGCTCATTTTCCATGCCACATGGACACCAGTCTGTACACACTGGCTCCTACACACCACCATCTTCTGGTCTTTGTCCATCCCACATGGAACACCAGTCTGTAAACACTGGCTTCTAATCCCCACCATCTTCTAGTCTTTGTCCATCCCACATGGACACCAGTCTGCACACCTGGCTTCTACTCCATCAGCATCCTTAAGGTTAAGACATACGCGGCGATCGGCCAGGGTTACGAGAAACGTCCGGCCTCCCTAAGGTGGGGCTTCCACCAAAGGTTCACGCAATTGCGCTGTTCTTATCCATAGCTGCGATTCGAAACCCTTATATACTACCTATTTTAGTAAGGCGAAGCAACCGGCGTATGCTTCATTTCAAACGCCAATATTAGTCAAGTCTCTCAAGAATGTTTAATTGTTCTTTTTTAAAACGATGTAACGTTCAATAAGGCGAATAACTAACGAAGAAAATATTAAATATTAATTATATTTATTTTAATATTTAAGATAATCTTGTTTCTCAATTCAAAATTAATACGGAAAGAGTTAAAAAGCAGTCTATGTTATTGTCTGTGTGTGTCCGTCCGTTATTACACTAGTGCCGCAGTGCGCTGCGTTAGAAGTTCGTTTTGTTTTGATGTGTAAAGAAATCCTACAGAACCATAATATTCCCTTTATCCTTAATATAAAGTGAATATGATGAAATATTTTTCGTAATTATGATGCATTTAGTGCTTTTGTAGCTTTAAAGCTCTGTTTCATTTTGATATTCCAAAGATTTTTTTTAATATTATTATTTGAAATGGCTGTTTATATATTACTTAAACTATACTACATCTGTATATAGAATAATCCTTGGTTTAGTAATTTCATGAAGAAAGCTAAGATCTAGACTCCTGCGGGTATATCTAGTATTACTTGCAATAAGCTTAGTGAAATATAGAGTAAATAATTGAGGCCTGAGGTGAAGTAAACTTTGGGTTTTGATTTTCGTGTCTGAAATGAAGAGACATCAACGGTTCAGAGTGAGCCGAAAGTTAAATACACTCTTAAATAATCAGGTTAAGATTTTATAATAGAAGAAAAGATCATGGTGGCAATTAGATTAGTAGGGCTAAGCTACAGAGTTTTATTCTCTTTAAGGTGCGCATTGACTATCAGTGCGTCTAGCTACAATTTAGCTTTGGTATTATTTAACGTTAACACTTATGTTGGCAAACTAAGAATATTGTTGAGGTGAGACGAGACGATAGTGTTTACACTGCTAATCAGTTGCGAATGTAGCTATCAGAATATAGGGTAAACAGCTGAAGCGTAGACTTCATTTCCTGTTCTTTTTGCCATTAACTGATTTCCATGTGTCCAAGATTTATCCTTATTGGATGTAAAATGTCGTCTGCTTTACTGTATATTCGCTATGCTTGGAATACTGCTTCAATATTTCGTAAATTTTTACTTCAAAAAATAGAAATAATTCCATATCTCGGTAAATAACTTTGTAGTAGTAGACCTCTTGACTCGGAGAGGTAATATTTTGGTTTTCCCAACTTGTTTATATCCGTAATCAATTCCATAGCCAAACTTTCAAGTTTCTTTAGATGTAAACTTTTTACACGTACGCGAAATTCAATTTGAACTTTGAACCCTATATCTCCTTCCCTACTAAGAGCGTAAATAAATAAATTTATAAATTGAACGAATGACGTCACCAGTGACGATACAATGTTTCGGATTTTAAAATTAAAATTCTCCAAGGAATGATTCGATTAAGGCGCATCAGCATTAATTAAAAACGGAATTTAATTGACTAAAACTGTTGCGGGGGCGACGGTCCAAAAATCTAATGGCTTAATAGAGTTAATATTTTATCTTTTTTTCCTTTTTATTTCTCTTCTTCATTTTCCTTTTCCTTGTCATTTCCACCTTTTCGAATCGGGAGGAGGGACAGAGATCAGCTAGGAGACCTTTAATGGAATAAACAAGCGCCTACTCTTTAAAGCCTACCTGCACTATCCCCTTTCCCGGAGGGTACTTTCACGCAAAGCATCTAGCTCCGTCTCTTGTTTCCGTAAAGCCAACGGCGCATGCGCAAGCGAACAGGGCCCGTGACGTAGTTGGCGACAAACAAACGGGTTTCGGGCTTCGGCGCGACGTGGATAATAACGCGTAGATCATAGGAAGGTGTTAAGTTTCGCTAGCGGTTATTAATTTATTTTGTTTCCAAAATGGTCTATTGTTGTGCTTATTCGTGTAAATCTTCAAGCGCAAACCC
The DNA here is from genome assembly GCF_054372755.1 of Phalangium opilio. Taxonomy (NCBI): domain Eukaryota; kingdom Metazoa; phylum Arthropoda; class Arachnida; order Opiliones; family Phalangiidae; genus Phalangium; species Phalangium opilio. The sequence continues at coordinate 3,919,264 of NW_028324155.1, forward strand.
CGGTAATAGTTTTTATCGTTTTCCTCTGGATAATAAGGATCTTTTAAAGCAGTGGCTAGCTAGAATTAAAAGGAAAAACTTCACGCCTACAAAGGCTTCGCGTGTATGTCATTTGCATTTTGAACTGGATTGTTTTGAACTAAGTGGAAGAAAAGAATTTTTGTCTTCAATTGGTTACAGTGGTAGTCGAAATTCAAAATTAAAACCCAATGCTGTACCAACAATATTCTCGTTCAATGAACCAAAGTTGGCACCTAAACGGGTGGCTGCGTTAAAGCGGCGTAGAAGAGAGGTAGGCCTATTTATGAAGTTCGAAATATGCGTTTTTGGTTTCTATTATATTTTATTTTACATCTAGGTTGTAAGTGACTTAATTAAAGTTAAATCAGGTTCAGGCACTTTTGATCAGGAAATAAATAACGAGGAAATGCAGGCTGACTCCAGCGAACCTGATAATGACGAAATAATTATGCCCTCAACTAGTGGCATACCTTCTTCAAATAAGGTATTATGGTGTAAAATGATGAGAGTTAATAATTTAGACATAAAAAATCATGATTAAGGTATAAGTGTAGATATTATATATTACATTTAAATACATACAGAAACAAGTAGAAGCCAAAACAAAACCGGCAAGTAGTCAAACCCCGAGAATAAATTATCGTTCAAAACTATCTCAGACAAAATTTGCTAGTAATACGAAAGGTAAATCTAAGCTGACAGAAGTAACTGTTTTTTTTTGGTTTAAGTTAAAAATATTCTGATAATGTCATTTACTTTTAAAGCTGTACAAACTGAAAGTATAACTGAGATTAAGAAAACTAGTAACGCTGAGACACAGTGCAACCTTTACACATCTAACGAGCCTATAGTGGGTTTACGAAAAGAAATCCTTTTTACTGGTGGTGATGATGATGACAACAGCAGCAATGAAGAGTTCCAAGATAACGAAAAAGAGGACCCATCTTATAATCCCATTGATATTTCAGGGTATTTTTTTTCTCTTAATTAAACGGAATAGAAGTAACAAATTAAAACTTTACAGATCTGAATCTGACGAAGATTTGCCCAGTCACGACATGAAAAATGAAAGAAAGTTTATAGTTTTTGAGAGCTGTCTGATGAGCCTTTTTGCAACCTGCTTAGTTTGTTCTAGTTCAGCAGTAGCTAAAATTAAACAGGTTTTGGGTACAATGGTTGCCATAGAAATTGAGTGTGTCAATCGACATGTGAGAACTTGGTTTAGCCAACCAACTCATGGAAAAATGCCACTTGGAAATTTAATCTCAGCGGCAGTAATCTTGTTTTCTGGTGGTCACTCAACAAACATCATAAGAATGTTCAACTTCCTCCAAATCCCATTTATTTCATCTCGGACCTATTTCAAAATCCAGAAATTTTACTTACATCCTACGATTATGCTTCGCTGGCAAAGAGAAGAAAAAGCTCTTCTTGGCTATTATAGAGCAAGGGCTGAAAGGTACACTTTTGGAGGGGATGGTCGTTGTGACAGTCCTGGCCATAGTGCTAAATATGGCTCCTATACCCTCATGGATTTAGAAACTGGAGAAATAGTAACATTCCAGCTAGTACAGGTACAATAACACATTTGGTTTTTAAATAATAATTTTTATCATATTGAATTGGCTTGATTACGTAGAGTAACGAAGTTACATCTTCCACCGCCATGGAGTTAGAGGGTTTAAAGCGTTGCATGAAGGTACTGGACAGTAACGAAGTTTACCTAAAGACCCTAATTACTGATCGTCACATCCAAGTCAGAAAATACTTGAGGGAATCTTATCCTGAAGTGGCTCATCAATTTGATGCTTGGCATATTTCTAAAGGTACGTTTTAGTTCAAACATGAGTATCATTCCATGGTATTTATTTAACCATTTTAAAGCCGTTGCCAAGAAATTTAACCAAGCTGCAAAGATCAATGATTGCCAAATAATTGAGAGATGGACTCAAAGTCTCACAAATCACCTTCATTGGTGCGCTTGTAGCAGTCCAGGAAGACCTCTAGAGAAAAAGGACAAATGGTTGAGCTTGCTTAACCACATATCAAATAAACACACGGACCATGATTTGGAATATTTCAAAAATTGCATTCACCCACCAATGAATCAAGAAACGCGAGTGAAAGGGATGAAAAAGAAAAAATGGATTAGAGAGGGTAAGCTTTACCCTTATCAAATTACGATGAACCGTCAATTTTATAAAATTAAGATGTAATAACTAAAATTTAGGTACAATGGCGCACATTCAAGTGTCCAAAATTGTAAAAAATACTAGGCTTTGCAATGATATCAAAATGATATCCAGCGATGGTCAAACGAGTAGCCTTGAAGGATACCATTCGCAATTGCTAACAATGGCTCCAAAAAATACACACTTCTTTTATGAAGGCATGCAGTCAAGGTAATGGACTTTATTTTAAACTCATGTATACAGGGTGTTTCTGAAAGGTCAATCAGAAATTAAAAGGGATGTTCTTTTGGGCAAAATGTCATAGAACATTTTTAATTTCTGATAGACCTTTCAGAAACACCCTGTATATCTCACGTCTAAATTAACAACAATCATTTGGTTTGAAATGGTACTACTTCTTTCCTTATATGGGTTTTTCAGGTTAGCTCTGGCGGCTTTGCACAACAATGAGAACAGTTTCAGATGTCAAAAAGAAAATGCCAATGGAGAACTGCGCTACAAAACCAAATTTCCCAAAGCGAAGAAAGGGCGCTGTATTGTATCTGCAGTCAAAGAAGAGGCCACATATGGTACAATATTTGTCCTTCAGTCAAAAAAAGTTCTAATTATAATTTTTAACAGATTACGTGGATCAACTAATTGAATTAGTTTTTGAAAGGAGAAGTGAATTTCCATCTTACGAAGAAGCAAGATTAAATCTAGAAATGCAACCAAATCTTGTGCCTCCTCCTTTGTCAAACACTTACACCACACCACCACCTAAAGCTGAATTAATTAGAAACCATGTTTCTAGATTCCAAAATTAAGGCTGATGACACTGAATTTTTTAATTTTTAAAATATTGTGTTATTTGAGTGCAGTTAATGCACTTTTCATATTACTAAATAAAAAATACTAAAACTATGTTTTAATTTCATTCATCAAATCATAAAACTTTTAGGAACTTTTATTGAGCAATAATTTGATTTAGTAGTATCACAAATTTAATTTTATGACTTAACAATGTAGTATCACAAATTTAGTTTTAAGACTTAACAATATTTTAGTTTATCTTGGAAGATCAGAAATAAGATTTAGTATTTTAGTTTTTAAATATCACAAATTTTAGCTTTTACTTTTGACTTAGAAAGTTAAGACTAACAATATTTTAAACTCAATTTTTGGTTTAAACATATACAAATCCTTTGTATATCAAGTTTGGGGCAGGAAATCTTTCCCTTATCTTATTAACAACACAAGCTGGTATAATTACCCTCTGGCGTTTACCCAAGTGTTGATAAACAAACCGGACGAATTGTCGGTATGCTGTGTAACGATGTCTCCTAAAACGTATTAATAGCTAATTAACCTGGTAGTTTAACAATAAAAACTAATATCGTACTCGGCAGTAATCATGTTCCTATCATTCACGCCAAATCTTCTCATGTCCGCTCTTACATACGCGTTGTAAGCCGTCTTTAAAACTTCTTCTTCAAGACAGTTCAAAGAAAAGCCCACATGTTGTGTTACACAGAGGTGCCCACCTTCATTGGATTTTCTTTTAACTGCTACTTGTTCACAGCAGCAGATACATTCTTCAGGGCTTCCCAGAACAACACAATTTTGACAGGTACACCTTCCAAATATACACTAATTAAGGCTGAGTTCATTCAAACTAAATTAAAATTGAAAATCCAATTACCATGTTCTGACATTCGTCATTCTATTTTCTATATCCATGGCACTCTCATCGGATTCTTCGCCCGAATCCCTATTTATAATTTCTTCATCACTGGATGAGTCAGTTTCCGGTTCAAATTGATAAGGCTCAACGTTATTAGCCATAACTATTAAGTTTTAAAACTTAAATGTGCCGTACATTCCCAAATTATAACAAGAGAACAGTGGGTTACAGCCTCGTCTGAATCGTCTCTATCAAAAAATCCGCCGTATTTGTCTCCGACTACGTCACGCGGCTAGGGGGTGGCTAGATACAAATTCCCGCGGTTTTCGTGCATTCTGTCGTCTGCTAAAATTCGATCTAATTTAAAATATTAATTAAAAATTGGCGGGTGTTTTCGGGAAGGGAATATTATTTTCGTGTATTTTAATGTTGTATCTATCATTAGGTAAAATTAAATTTTTGTGTGCAGGTAGACTTTAAAGAAACGAGGTTTTTTCTTTATTCATTCTCTCCTCTTCCAGCATCCCTCTCTCTCTCTTTAAGATGTGAAAAAGTATATATTTTCCTTTTGAGGGAAGAAGAAGAAGAAGACGTGGGAGGGAGCTGGGATAAGTCTTATCGTTTCTAAAAGAGTTTGCAATGTCGGAATCATTTATCTTCTCAACGACGATTTATCTTTTCTCGCGCCCGTTCTGCCCCCACCCCTTTTTTTACTCTCCAACCTTTTCCTCTAAAACTTCTTCCTCGGCATACCTTCTCCTTACTTTATTTCTTATTCTTTATCACCCCTTAATTTTTCCCCAAAGTTTTTTTTCTTCTCCTTTTTTTTTCTTATTTTTAAATTGTAGCAAATGTGGATGCTGCATGGTAGAGAGAGATGGAAAAGATCCATCTTATAAAGTTGCCTAAATTGTCCGTCGTTTTAACATTCATCAAATTTTTGGGATAAATTGCTCTCCATCTTCCGATTTAGGCCTTAGATAAGGTGTATATATACGAGAACTAGTCACTCTTCCTCTTTTTTAAGATTGATGGAGATGGTACCGGTAGATTTTAGACTGTGTGTGTGTGTGAGTAATAAACTACTAGTAAATAAAATATGGACGAGCTGGTTTTGAGTCTTGTTTGTCATCTTTTTATTTATTTATTTTTTCTTTAAAAGGATGCCGCTACGCTCTAGTGTGTATTTTTTTTTTATTTATTTAGAGCGAAAAATCTCTCGTAATTATCTCTGTCTTCGTTCCTTTCTCTCACCATTCGATAATAAAGCAAATTTAACTAAACAATTAGTTATTCGCCAGCACTCGTGGAAAGATTTTTTGATTCCCTACATCGAATTATGAACTTTTGATGATTTTTAAATTACTAGAGCTTCTGGTATATAACTTTTAAACCATTATGACCATGCATTAAATAGGATTAGCTAAGTGCACGGAATGAGCGGGGGGTCGAAGTTCATTGAAACAACTTGTTTCATTGGAAGAGATTTTCTTTAAATGAAGAGTGAATGCTCGAAGCGACGTTACGTAGATGGGATTAGTTCTGCAGTCGACCTCCTCTTCTCCCAGTTTTTCTTCTGAATCGTTCCTTCCCGCTACTGTATATGTCGTCCCTGGCATTTTTTTCTTCTCCAGCGTTTTCTTCTTCCCAAAACTGTCGGAGGAAGTAAAAGATCAAAAGGAAAGAGAATTTCGAAATTAGTCCCTAGGGGTTGTTTCTTCTTATTTAGTTTCACCTGTTACTTTGTAGAACTTGGTTTTTACCTTAGAAACATTAGTTTTCAAGTGAAGCGTCGTCGTAAGTGAAAAGGTTCAAGACTAAGTTTATACCTTTATTTTTATTTTTTTGGTGTCTAGTCCCAAGGTATCAAAATTTTAGTGAAATGCTTATTCCTTTTTTAGTTCAATCCTCAATCAGGAAACAATTAAGGTTTTCCAAAACTGTCTCACAATTTCCATATCGCTCTGCCCAACATTTTGTTTATTTTTATTATAAACTTAAGCTTTCTTTATTTAACGTATGACTAGCGAACAAATCCAGGTAATCTGTAAAAATGCAGCAAACATTTTTGTACTAGGCCTAGTAAGTTTCGCCAGAAGATGAAGGGGCATGGGGGATCATTTTCTCCTCAGTTAAACTTTTTTAAATCCGTTGTTTAACTTTGCTCGAAAGTACCTAAAAGAAAAGGTATTTTGCTCTTAAAATGAGTTAGATTTCCTCTTCTGTGTATAGAGACTGAGAACCTTTAATTAAGCGGATACCGGATAGGATATGTTCTAAAAGAAAAAAAGAAGCCTGGAGTTTTATGTAGACTGTAACTATAGCTAGCGATTCCCGGACGACGAAGTCTTACTTTTCCTAATTAAAAATCTCTTCGCGGATTAATCGCGGATAACAGTTTCCAAAACTTAATTAAAATTGGATAATTTTTTTATTTAATCCGTCCCATCTCTCAGTAGAAAATCAAAAATGTTTTCCGGTAGATTTTTCATTTCCGTATTGTTTTACTTTTGTGATGAATATTTTGCGTTTCCGTTTTAATACGCCAAAGGGATTAAAAGAGGGGGGAGACGTGAATCCAAAGACGACCGTTATACAGGGCTTCAAAGAAAGTTCACTGGTTTTATATTGGTTGTTGATGTGATGACGTAATAGCTTGGTACTGTACCAGAAAATCAACTTTTATTCAACCCCTCCCCCTTTTTGTTTACTTTTTACACGCTAAATTTGAAAAGTATCTCCTGTAGAATTTTTTTCTTATTTTTTTATATCATCTTGGTGGCCCCTTAACTTGTTTGTTTTTAGGAAGAGGGTATGTCCTGAACGTATAAATCTTTCAAACACGAATCCGCACTTTCACTAACTCTCTTTTTCTTTCGGGATGAATGGATGTTTACCGCGTATACTCTATTTATTTATTTATTTTGTTTTTTCGCTTCTCGCTCTTTCGGCAATTTATTTTTTTCCAACGGGTTTTTATGTTTGATACTGTATATTTTTATATTTGCTCAATGTACCGTGTATTTTGAAAACATTTCTATAAACTATCATTTATTGGGGATGCTATTTCCCTTTCCTTTGATAAGCGGATCACCTTAAAGATGCTTCATGAAACAGTCTTTGGATAATTCAGATGCCGTTATAGCGGGTTTATTTATTAATGTTTTTATTTATTCGTAATTCGAGTGAATATAAATTTTGTTTTTAATTAATTATATGAAAATAGTATTTTTAGCGCAGCAATGATGGCATAAATTAAGAGTATGAAAGGATTATAGTGTTTTTAAAAGGTCTTAAAGATGTTTTTGCGTAAAAGATCCATGCTCTAATTGCAAATAACTTATTAAATTGACTTATTAGCATCATTTAACTATTCTAAATTTTTAATTTTAATCGGAACTGCACGTTCTAAACAAGATTTAATATAAAATCGCGATCAAATAGTCAATATTTGATCAACGAAGTGTTGTGATTTGCCCTGTTGGCAATTTTGGTAGCGCCCAATCTGCTCAAAGACTAGAATTTGAAAAGAGACCAACTACGATAAGATAATTATAGCACCAAAGTATTAGGCAAATATACCCATCAACTAACCTACGTAATAAGAAAAAGGGGTATGCGATAGAGTTTTGTATGGCCCCGTATAAATCGGACCTTTTAGCGTGTCCTTAACATACTTCCGCTAAAACAGACACTTCCGGTTCTTTGTAACGGAAGGAAACCCAACTAGATTGATGAAGTACTAAGCTCGTCCGTCATACCTACCACGCCTCCTATACATACCTTATAGCCAAAAACTCCTATATACGAAATAATGCCCTGTGAACAATAACATATGTAGGCATACATTACCTGGATTATTGGATAGCGTATACAATGTTTATATTTATACTGCCTAGCAGCAATGCATTCTTTCCAAAAATTCTGGTATAGACTAATAATATCTTTTTATCGGATCCTCGAGGCGAAGTATTTCCAGGAACGAAAAGATTGAAGGATGATGTAAACTTCTAGCGCTTGTATTAATACGTTCCTTTATTGAACTTTTACCTACGTAAACAGCGGGTTTTATATTTTTTTCCTTTTTTGCTCGAGCCATTACCGAAAATCAAATATTTTCAAGCTTTCTTTAATGTTTAACCTCAAGTGCCGTTTCCCCAAAAACTCAACCTATACCGCTTATATCTTTATTCCATCATTAAAAGGGTACTTAAACTTTAAAAGTATAGTATACTCTCCAAAATATTACTGTAGGAACATTGGGATGTGAAGTGGTAAATTTTTACCTTTAAAATGACAAAATATTCCAATTCGAACGAGCGAAGTGTTTTGTTTACATTTTTAACATTCACTTAATTGCCATTTTGAGCTTTGCGAGAGTTGCGTTTTTGGTAACCTTTGTGCTACTTACTATATTTGATATCGGGCTTAGTTCTTCTATTAAAGGGATTTAATGAAACTATTTGATGCGTTGAAGTATCCCTTTAATACTGTATTTAGCAGCTGTGAGGAGAGGAAAAGTTTTTGGATCGAAAAACCTTTTATTTTACCATCATCCTATTATTATTACCGGCAAAAGCTCACCGCCATGGAAAAGTTTACTCTTTTTACCTTTTCCTATACACCCATCTCTCACTCTCTCCTCCATCGTAGGGTTTACAAAAATCTAGAAAGCATAACGTGCTTTTCCTACCTTTTTTTAAGGAGCTTAAATTTGTTTTTATTACAAACCTACCTGAGCTATTTTTATCCGAAATATGGACGAAAATTTGATGGGAAAGTTCTTTTAGTGATGTTTCTTCTAGTGTTTTCTGCGCGAACTTAAGTGCATTTTTGGAATTGTAGTTCTATAGGACCTGGGTAAGGTTTTAGCTATGGTTATCGTTGTTCTGTTGTTACAAGGTATATATCTATATTTTTTATGGCAACATGCGGAAGATTCCGAAACCCTCAATACCTTGGTTTTGTTTTGGACTATAGAACTTTACTAGATTAGATATTAGTTTAATAATGAATAAAACTATTTAAGAAGCCATTATATAAATTGCAAATTCCATAGTCAGTAGACCGTTTAAGAAATATAACAAATGGTGTATAGTTACAGCGTTGCCCCTGAATCGCCAAAACCCGCAATGCATTGGTGTTATGCGGCTAAAAACGTCTGCAGGCGTTTCCTTAATATTTTATTTTTGAAAATAAGAATTTTTTCTTCTGTATTTTAAAAGGGGAAAATATAATTAATAAGTATTCAATTTAAAAAGATGTCATTACGCGTTAGAGTTCTGTAAAAAATATAAGTACGGTATGTATTTTTAATGATGTCAATTTCTCTTTTATCTACAATTTTAATTAGAGTAAGAGAAAAATTTGAATAATTATACACGGCCCTAGCTGAAAAACAATCTTAGGAGAATTTTGTACGTCCAATTAACCGAAAGGAAAATCGGTTGTTCCCGCCTTCTCCATGCACGATGCACCTAAAGCGCGTCCCGAACTCTTATACTCATCATCGCATTTAATTATTTCGAAAACTGGGGGAGATTGAGTATAGGCCAAGGCTTAACGAAGAAAAGCGGACGACGGGTAGGAAATAGCGCGCGCTAACGCGAAGGTTGATAAGTTCTCCGTATAAAACGTCGTCCCTAAGAAAAGAACGACGGGGGTGGCCGGTGACGTACGTTTCTTCCTCCCCCCCCCCTCGGTCAAATACTGTCACCTTCCTCAAAACAAGAGTGAACGAGACGGAAAAGTAATGGCGGTGCGTGACTGTCAAGTAAAAAAACAGCAAGCAAGCCCTCGCTCATACAATGCCACCACCACCCCTGTGACCTAACCTACACACGCGTCAAAATATAGTCCCATTTCTTATCCGGGAATACAGCGGTACAAAGTTTACAGCCTTTCTTTTTAGAAATTTAGTTTGAAAATTTTATGGGCATATTTGGTGTGAAATACCTTTTTCTGATGTTGTTGAAAAATTTCTTAACTGTGTTTTTAATTAGGCCTAACGTAGCACATTTTATTAGATAACTTGACCAATCATTTCTCATTCCTAGGGTCTAGCAGTTAAGATACTAAGTCTTGTTGTCGAAGTCTTTCTTCAATAGGGAGCTGCCAGAGAGGTGTGGCTTAAAATGGCTCCTCCCCTTTCCACCAAAATGGCGGAAAACTACACAGAGTTTAAGGCTAGTGGGGAAGGTTCCTGATGGCCTGACGCTTAGTAGGTGAGATTTTTCACCCCTTTGCCCACTCCCAATAGGCTAAAATAAAAGTAAATAAAAAGTCTATCAGAATAGGTACTCCTGGCACTGTACTTGGTCGACCATTTTGTTGTTTTTATCCATAATTTTCGTCAACAATTTTGTTAGGCCCCCTATGCCTACTATTACGAGAGATGGAAAAGGTGAAAGCTATAGTGGAAAGGAGTAAGGAAGGGGACTTGCCAGGTAACGTGTCATTTTTACACGGTTTGACATAAAAGGGAATAACGTGGTGGTAGTGGTGGTTGGTTCTAAGAGGCGTTTTACAAATTACGGAACAACTTTTTACCGCGACAAGAGGTTCAAGCTTGTATACTACGTCCTGGAACAGAGAGAGAGAGGGTTGGGGAGATGAGGAGTTTATCCTTGCCTAGATGGAGTGAAAAGCCTTCCTTATTGGAGTGTAATGGCCCGTTACTTAACTAACAATTTTGGCCACCCCCTCGCTCATTCTCTCTCTCTCTCTGTATACCCTATTGTAGTTGTTAGGCCCGTTATACGGAAGGATGTATTTTAAATTTTTATCTAGGACATAATTACTTGACCCCATGGGGAGTTCTTGCCTCGGATAAAACTCTTTCATATTATATTTATTAGACCATTATTATATGCCTTAGTTAATTTTATGGGTCGTCGTTTTGCTATATAATGGAGTAATAATAATAATTATGTTACGCGTTAGAAGGTTGTTTATCATTCCTTGGTATTTTTCTCTGGGCTTCTACTACTAAATTTCTTATTTTTAAGTATGTAATTAAGATATATGGGTTTAGTTAATATGATTTCCCCTAATTTCTGGAAGCGTTTTTTGATGAATATTGTACATTTTTAAATATGAATTAGGGCTTTCATATAATTGAAATTCATTATGGTTGTACCGATAAACAAAGGACTTTTGGTATTTTGTGTATTGTAAATATATAATTCAATATGTGTTTTATTCCATTACATTTATAAGGCACCAGAAGCTAAAAATGTATCGATTAAGTCGATATTGCAAGTTATAAACCTACCATATTAGTCAAATAACTTTATTTTAAAATTTTGTAAACATAAGTAATAATTAATAACATCAAAGTATTTACTAGGTTCACGCAACATTTAGGAATTTATATTTAATTTGTTTCCGTTTTTAAATTTTAGAAAGTTACTTAATATTTAAATAATTAATCTAAAGCTTTTAGCTATGTTCGAGAAAGTTTAATTCAGCTGATTTGTTTCTGCGGCGGAGTTGAATTTAAGTATAAGCTTTTGATAAGCTGTAATATTTCGTTCATGGTGAATTGTATATAAATAAATGGTTCAAAGTTCTTCGCATGGTACCGATATCGTGCGCCTATGTACTTAGAGAATCTCGTAGACTTTACAAACCGGTATAGGGTCTAGGGGAATATTTCCATGATTAAGCAAAAGTCAACCAGGCAGCTTCGAAAATTAATAACCGTGTAGAGCGCGAGCCCGCTCTTGTAGGCATTTATTTTTAGTCCAGGGGGAAATCTGATTAGTAAATAAAACTGTGAAGTATAGAGGTTTTAAGGGCGTGTCTGCCGTATTCAATAATACCTTTCCCACCCTATAAGCTTATTTTAATTAAATTATCGATCGTGAATTTAGTTTTTTTACGTTCCTTACTTCCTTCTCTTCGTTTTTCTCTCCAGGGTTTTCGTGTAAGTACGAGTTGCAATATCCCGCCGTAACTTTAATTTGCGCACCTTTTTCGAAGAAGGTCCACCTTGTTCCCTAAAAAGCAGTTCCGTGGGTAAACAAGCCCCAGTCGAAAGGATAATTACGTTTTACCACCTGGCCAATAACAGGGATCCTCTAACCCGTATATAGCCGCGTGGACTGGATTGAGAATGAAGAAAAAAGAGAAAGTCCCCGAATTCACCTTTAATTTTAACTTTTTTTCCCCCTTTGCTCTCTCGCTCTCTCCACTTCTTTTGGCCATCCTTTTGGATTAGTCCTTTGGATGGAGTTTTTTTTTATTTTTTTATTTCTTAAGCCTAACTGTTCAATTTCTCTTTTTCATCTTCTTTTTTTCCGCTTGACTAGCGTTTAGGGATAGTAACGTTTTTGTCTCAGTAAGAGTTTACAACGCGTGATAAGTTTAACGTACTCACTCCGAATTGTTACTTGTACTCTCATATTTGAGTACAAAGTGTGTACACGTATTGAGGAAAATGAATATGTTTGTCGTCGTGGCATGATTTGACTCCGAACTATAATCTCTAAATTTTTAAATAATTGAAATTGGAATAACAATTTTAAACATCTTGAGACAAAACAAAACTCGAGAAAGATTGCGCAGAATTTCAAAAGTGAAACGGGACTTAGTGCTAGGTAGTAGATACTGGCTTGAATTAAATCAATTCTATCCCGAATAATGATTTTTATATTGATTTTAGCATTCCGTAAATGGTTATGTTCATTTGAGGAAGTATTTACTTCCGATTTAGAAAACTGGTACGAAAGTTTAGGCTAAAAATTTTCGGGTAGCATGCAGTTCAATATTCATGAAGGAATTCATAGTACATTCATATAGCATTGGGGGAAAAAGAAAATCCTTCTAATTTGGTCTGAGTAGCTTTGGCAAACTCTCGACTTTGGCCAAGAACATGGCAAGAAGTAATTTCCAGTCATCCCTCATACCTGTATTTTTTTCTCTTCTCTCTCTCTTCCTGCAACTTGGCTCTCTCTATTCCCATTTCTACTCTTCTTATCATAGTGTAGTTTCTTTCTCTGTGTTCCCCACCTTCCCTCTTTACCTTCTTTTTTTAACAAAGAGTAAGAATTGGAGCTGGAAAAAAATGATAAAAACAAAAGGTTAGCGCGCGCGTCACGCGTGCTGTGTTTCTCCTTTCCGTGTTCCAAGGTTTCGAGCGTGAGAGCAATCCGAAAAGCTTTTTGCTCCAACAAATTTTCTCCCCCGGCCTTTTTTATTAGATTATCCGCAACCAGGTTCGAGAAAAGAAAGAGAATTTACTCCCTTGACCAATTTTATTCGCTAGAGGTTAGGGAATGGAGTGTAAGGAAAAACTCGTGGGGTTTAGTTTCCTAATGATTTCCTTAGTTTCCCCCCTTTTGCCTTTATTCAATATATCGTAACGGACAAACGCATCGCGAGAAGTTCATTATATTTGAAGTAAATCTCGAAATTTTCATCCGTTTCCTCATTTTAAAAGAATGTACAATCCGTTTTGCGGGGGATTGTCAAGAACTATATTTTGAAGTAGTAGTGTTTGGGCCTTGTCAAGTGTCTGGAAGCGTGGAACGATTTGGCGGATTGATTCAACGGAAATGATGATACCCATACGCTGCCAATGCCCTGCGCGTGCCCAATAGAGCTCTATTTTATTTAAGATAAGCTTGATGTAGGCCCCGCACCCTACATAACGGATTGGACAACCCTTTTAAAATGCAACAGCTTCTGTTAAGATGGCTTGAGCTATGGAAGTTTTTAAATTGTGTTTCGTATCTTTAGCTTTAAACAATACCTTTTACTTCTTATTATGGACTTTTTGATAGAAGAGGGATTCCGCGAGGCTTCGCTAGCAATGAGTATCGAGTGCTTTGTCTCGTTTTTGGGGGCAATTTCTATTGGTAAGCTTAGAAAGAATGAAAGAATCAGGTAGGGTAAAGTTTTCATCCTTTAGTCTAGTTTTACGATGACTTGGGAACTCCTAATGGTTGGCCAATGTCAGAGAGTGACTTGAGTTCAGGCGCGGTACGCTTCTTTTTTTCCTTTTTGCCTCCTCTGTATTGTATTTTGGTGGCCATTTCCCAAGACGGATCAAACTCGTATAAGAAATTGCGATGTAGCTTCGGGCAATATAAGGAAGTGCTCTGGATTTTATAGCTCTGTATGCCTACCCTCTATACCTATTTCCTGTTCTGTAGAAAAAAAAAAATAACCCGGTTAAGTTCACCCCTTTCCCCAATATACTATAATCCCTAGACGAAGGCTTACAAACACCGGGGAATTTTATCTGTTTCTCTCTATCTTTGAGATCTAAGTGGCGCGTATTACGTTTTAAGCTAATACTATCACAAATCATATATACCTACCATATAAGCCTATTTTAGGATTTGTTTTACTTTGCTGTGTTCAAAGTTTAAAAGCAAATGGTAAAAGGGTTTTGACGTGTTTTCTGTTTTCTCACGACCCGAAACACTTAAGAGACTTGGAAGAAATTCGACAACAACCAAAAAATATTGGGACATTCTCAGTTCAAACGAACTATAGGTGTCGTCGACTCGTCTGTAGAGTTATATGACGTAGTGAATAAATTTAAGAACGATCCAGGATTTAGCCCTAAATTATGAATTATTTCAAATTTTTGCACATAATGCGAACAAGCTTTATATACCTGTATACAATATGATCTATTTTTAGTTTGGGGTTTGGTATCTTTGATATTAATGAAGAACGACGTGAAAGGTGCTGCACGTACGTGCTTAAAGATGAAAGGAGAGGTGATGGGGAATCTCCTTTTAATTTTCAATAAACTCCTTTTGAAGGACGGGTCACGGAAAAGCGCTCCTCGCGGAACGCCGGGAAAACAAAAGCGATTAGCATCTTTTAATTAGAAATTTTCATCCCAACTCTTTTATTTAAACAACACAGAAAACGCCAATAGGAAATGACCGTCCTTTACCCCAAGGGCTTCCATCTTTAACCCGCCCGCCACTAGTCTATCATGAATTTGTTAAATTTACCCTTGATAATTGAACTCTTTGAGTCTGTAATATTTTAAAGTGATAATTTTTCAGTCTTTTTACTTTTGCACCATTTATTGATGGAGAAAAAGTATTGAGAAATACATAAAACGGAAGGTTTCTTAAACCTTTTTTTGTGTTCTGAATTGAGAAATTATAATAATAAATTACCAATTCCAGCCACTAGAGCGCGCGAAAGTTAAATAAAAGCCCCGGTTATTCTTGAAATCTTTATACAAATATCATTGTTATTTTCTTCGATATTCCAGGAAAATTAAAATAAATTCAGGTGTACATCCCAAAGTTCCCTCTGTCATTTGACAAAATCCGATTTCCTCCGAGAATATTTTATATTGAAACGGGATTTTATCCTTCCTCCTGTACTCTTTAAGGGGAATATCACCGGTCTCTATGATCTAGGTATCTCTAGCTTGGTTTTAACCTTTGTCTTCAATGACTTGAGTTTTGGATCGGAATAATAGGTAAAGTGGTCAACTGCGTATGCCGGCTGGCCGGGGGAAGTCCATTCCTTTGTTTCCGGAGTTACTATAGCTTTGCCTTAAATTTTATTAGCGCCCAAGTTAGGCGGCGCGTTATACGTCTACGATAAACAAAGCATTTCCAGTCGCTACCGAGCTAAGCTGATAAATTTGTAATCCCAGTCCGGCGGGCGCGTAGTAGTTCTCTTTTGTCGTCCGGGCAAGTGAAGGAAACGGTGGTAGAGTTACGTTATAAGCCCTCTATGTATATATATTCCCCCCCCCTTACTCTTCTCTTATCGAAGTTGACGCTCAACTTTTCCAATTAAAGTTTTGTCTCGTCTACCTTTTCATTTAAGGGTCGGCTCTTTTATCCAAAGTTATAAGCCGCTTCCTTATTGTTTGGATGTTTGTTTCTACCCCCCCCCCGTACCTTAAATAAGGGTATTTTTATACACAAGCCAAGGCGAAAATACGTTCATTTCTACCCCGTGCTAAGCCTTGGCTCTCTCTTTAACTTGGAAATAAACACGATTTGTTACAGTTTATTTCTAGCTTTAAAGGTGCAGTAACACGTCTCGTTTCGCATTTATCGAATTGAGTTTAAAAACCAGATTGTAATGATTGTTGTCAATATAATACGTTATCCTGAGATCTCTGTCTGTAACTCACTTTCTATTTTCTTAGTGGTATTAATTAATTGTAGATATTACATTGTGGTTACGGCGTTCATTTCCATGGGGGTTATTCTAGTTAATTCGATACTTGACTTAAATTTAATTATTAATCTTACTTAGTTTATTACTTCGCTCGGTTTACCCTTCCACTTTTGTGTAAAGAAAAGCTGGAAAACACAATGAGAGAGAATTTCGTATCGCTAGCTTAGGTTGAGCTTTTGAAGTTTAATTTTTCATAAATAAAGAAACTATATATTTATGAATGTGAAGCGGCGCACCTCGTTGAGACGACTCCAGTCTTTTATTTTTAGTTTAAATTTCCCTTTTAAAATATTCAAAGAACTTAATTTATTTAAGGCGTAATTGGACGTGGAAAGTTGGAAAAGAGATGAGGATGAAGTTTTGAAAGAGGAGGAGAGGGATCCTCTTTCTACCAACTATAGGAGTAGAATTATACATCTATCCCCTAGCTCTACTCTCTCTTTTTGTACGTGGAAACCTCGAAGCAGCGAACTCCCGTCGTATTTTAATATTAGTTGAAAAGGGGTGAGGAGGGAAAAAATCCGTCGGAATTTCGCTTCCAAATTCGTAAATAATAAAAGAGGAAGAGGGGGCGGTTGTTGGAAAAGAGAAGAACGGTTTTCGTAATTGGAAGTTTCGCCTTGAAATATGGAAGCAAGATGTTGGTATACCCACATCCCTCTCACTTTCCCCAAAGCGCCTTTAAAGTACGCTATGGTTTTAAACCAACCCAAAATTTGTTTTAACTTTTAGCTAGATTGTAGTAACTTAGAATAAAAGGTTATTTTGAAATTATCACGCGAGAAAGCGTTACGGAATTTATTATTTATTATAATCAAGTTGAAGTTATTTTAAATTGGAGTAATCTCTAATCTTGTTAAATTAACTTTGAATGAATTTAACTCGAAATTAATTCCCAGGGGATTTTGTTGATTCTACAACAATAGGAAACAGTTTGATAGGTTAGCTCTTTTTAATTTTGCGCTGTTTAGAGCGGGAAAACTATTGAGGACACCCTTGCTGGCTGGTTTTGGTGTGACCTCGTACATTTTGTTGTAAATTAGGGTCTCCCTATTTCAAATTTCCTGCTGTTTTTCCACTTAAATTACTCTTCCACTCCATAGGTGGCGGTAACAAACTATATTTCAAATGAAAAATTCTTTATTTTCCCTGACTGTGCAAAACTGTAATATGGCCGGAGTCATCTTGTTTTCTTATCCCTTTCGGGGCTGGGCTTTGAATTCTCTCTCACACTCGATTCCGTTCCCCTGACGCCTAAAATCCAAATATTTCGAGTTACGTTAATCTGATTCGGACGGAGGTTTTAACCGAAATATAATAGAGATACGAACGATACTCCCTCATCCTCATCCTTTTCCGCCAGTGCGAGCGAGATATTCTCCGCGGATTTCGTGTGAGATGAGAATGGAAAACCGGGAGGAGAGTGAAAGGGAAGAGGAAGAGCGCGATGCGATAATTTCTCGTTCGTCAAAGTTTATAATAGAGAAAGACTCGACGTGGCAGAGGTCGAGATTTTTCCTAGCTTCAAAACCCAAAATTCTCCCCCAATTTAAGATAGTCTAAAAACGAGATAGTCCCAGAGAGACTAAGACAGGACGAAAGAGCGGTTTTGTTCCAGTTTACTTTTCCGACAGGCCTCCTCATCCCAATACAGGGTGTTTCCGATATAAGTCTGCCATAATAAATAAAAGGGTCTGTTCTTGGAGTTAAACTGAGTTCAAAGTGCATACACCAAAGAACTAAATGTTAATTGTAGACCCTATGTTCTTTAATTGATACACCCTTTCAATTATGGTGGCAGACTTATCAAAAACACCCTGTGTATATCCTTTTAAAATTTCTCTGAAACGCTCTAACCCCCCGTTTCTCCCCCCCCCGGTTCCTTCCAACACCTTTATTATTATTATAGTTGAAGTGGTATCTCTTTTTCGGTTATTGAGAAGAGGGAAATGGCGCGAGAACCGACCATCTTTCGTAATTACCAGCTAAGATTACTAGCTCACTCGAGCAGCCTAGTCCCTTATTTTCCAAAAAGGGACTTTATTACTTTCTCTCTCTTTCATTCGTTTCTCTCTCTCTCTCGCTTCTCTTTTAGTCCGGTTATGATAGGACAAATTAAGGGATGGCCCGGGAGGATTCAGCGTCCTAACATTGGCGAGCGCGCGAGGAACGATAGCGAAAAAGGAGAAACTACTGAATTTATTACTAAGGGGGTTTTGCTTTTCCCATCTTCTTGTATCTTGTATCTTCTCTACTCGCTCTCTTTTCTTAGTTTTTTCTTTTCGCTCGACCCTTTTCGGTGATGACGATCCCCTCCTGGAATATAATACGAACAGAAATGTTTCTTTAATGATATTCTAGGTCATACTTTATTGCGCGCGCTCTCTCTTTCTCTCTCTCCCGAATCAGGCGAATCTCTCAAGATTTATTAGCTTTTCTTGGTTGAAAAGGCTTTTTGGACTAGTCGCTACTATGGTGATGATATCCTCCTTCTCATTCCTCTCTCTATTCATTCTTTATATCTGTTTTAATTATTAATCACTTTGTTTTTATGGAGGTTTTTCTTGTTGATAAGGGACTAATAAATTGATTATAAGGCCATAGTAATTACCGTAATTCAGTGGGTTTAGTTATAGCTTATCTGTTCGTTTGTTTATTTTATAGATTGATTGTAATTTTATTAAATGGAGCTTTGGTGAATTGGTGAAATGAGTAGATAGATTAGATTGGTAAAATGTTAATGAGACATTTAGTTTAAAAGATTAGACCTTTTTATTCTATATTTTGATAATTTTATTTCTCATAATCCGACCGGCGTTGTCATTGGCCAAAATTTCAGCCAACCATAGACGAGAACGCGAAACTCAGGGTCAAGGTTCAGATCAACAACTTTGTTCTAGTGTTCATTTCATTGCCCCTTTTGTTAACTGCTAAACAAACTATACATTACAAGGATGCATTCCCGTAAAAACATTTTACTGATGGAAAAATATAGCGGTGTACATTGAATCATCTTTTGCGTTAACTTCTTAGATAAAAATATATTTTTTCCAGCTTATGCGTGTGTTTTCTGCCTTGATATAGTATAGTACTACGTAAGTTAGTAGAGAGTGCATGCCTGTTTTTCTCTTATCCTAAACCGAAATTAGCTCTGTCTATAAAGCACTTTTTTGTCTAGTACAGTTTCTTGAGCTTCTTTTTTATCTTCTCCTGGTTATTTTTTTTTTCTTCTAACTTTATCCCCTTCTCGTCGACTATAGCTCCAACATCCTCATCTTTTTTCGTCATCACACGCTCTTCATTATATGAGAGGCCTTTTTTTTTCATTTAGAGCTCCATCAAATCCCCCTTCTCTCTCGCTCGCGAGCGCGTGTAGCTCTAAATTTATTGGGGCCTCTGCTTTCTTGTTTCGCTTAATTATTTGCTAACACTCGGATTCACCAAATGCCAAAATATATCATTTGGTGAAAACATACGCGGAACTTAGGAATGACATTTTATCTTGTTATATATTTAGTTTTTCCCCTTTTTGTCGTTAATTCCACGGAGTTATAGAAATAGGAGTAGAAATTCCAGCTCTTCGTCCCGTAATCTATGGTGTTTCCGGTACCATGGTACCATACTGTCCTTTCGCAATGACCTTCTCAGAATTCAAAGGTCAAAAGGTTAGAAGAGATAAGGAGATATTTTTGTAAATACTTTACCGACATTTGAAGATCGTATCTATGAGTGATTAGGCCGTAAATTTTAATAGTTTCGGCATCTTTTAAGCCTCTTAAATATTTTTTAAAGGCGCTACATTTTCGTGGAAAAGGAAAATATGAAGGGTGTTCCCAAAAAGGTGTAAGCAACGAATTATAATGAGTCGAAAATGTTCAATGACATGTTCCATCCGTAAAGCTCTGTAATCATAAACTGTTAAGGGTGGCCTTAGGGCAAAATTTTATAGAACGTTTTACACTCAAATTAGCCACTTACTTTGGTCCTACCACCATCTTTGAAACACCCTGTATATTCGAATTCCTTTTGAAGTCTATACTATCCAAAATATTCCTTACAGTTTTGAATTTTGAAGAGAGA